>NC_084564.2:43388857-43541357 GCF_033978685.3 Nerophis lumbriciformis
CACACTCCTCAGCCTTCCCGGTAAGGTCTATTCAGGTGTACTGGAGAGGAGGCTATGCCAGATAGTTGAACCTCGGATTCAGGAGGAACAGTGTGGTTTTCGTCCTGGTCGTGGAACTGTGGACCAGCTCTATACTCTCGGCAGGGTCCTTGAGGGTGCATGGGAGTTTGCCCAACCAGTCTACATGTGTTTTGTGGACTTGGAGAAGGCATTCGACCGTGTCCCTCGGGAAGTCCTGTGGGGAGTGCTCAGAGAGTATGGGGTATCGGACTGTCTGATTGTGGCAGTCCGCTCCCTGTATGATCAGTGCCAGAGCTTGGTCCGCATTGCCGGCAGTAAGTCGGACACGTTTCCAGTGAGGGTTGGACTCCGCCAAGGCTGCCCTTTGTCACCCATTCTGTTCATAACTTATGGACAGAATTTCTAGGCGCAGTCAAGGCGTTGAGGGGATCCTGTCTGGTGGCTGTGGGATTAGGTCTCTGCTTTTTGCAGATGATGTGGTCCTGATGGCTTCATCTGGCCAGGATCTTCAGCTCTCACTGGATCGGTTCGCAGCTGAGTGTGAAGCGACTGGGATGAGAATCAGCACCTCCAAGTCCGAGTCCATGGTTCTCGCCCGGAAAAGGGTGGAGTGCCATCTCCGGGTTGGGGAGAAGATCTTGCCCCAAGTGGAGGAGTTCAAGTACCTCGGAGTCTTGTTCACGAGTGAGGGAAGAGTGGATCGTGAGATCGACACGCGAATCGGTGCGGCGTCTTCAGTAATGCGGACGCTGTATCGATCCGTTGTGGTGAAGAAGGAGCTGAGCCGGAAGGCAAAGCTCTCAATTTACCGGTCGATCTACGTTCCCATCCTCACCTATGGTCATGAGCTTTGGGTTATGACCGAAAGGACACAAGCGGCCGAAATGAGTTTCCTCCGCCGGGTGGCGGGGCTCTCCCTTAGAGATAGGGTGAGAAGCTCTGTCATCCGGGGGGAGCTCAAAGTAAAGCCGCTGCTCCTCCACATCGAGAGGAGCCAGATGAGGTGGTTCGGGCATCTGGTCAGGATGCCACCCGAGCGCCTCCCTAGGGAGGTGTTTAGGGCACGTCCGACCGGTAGGAGGCCACGGGGAAGACCCAGGACACGTTGGGAAGACTATGTCTCCCGGCTGGCCTGGGAACGCCTCGGGATCCCCCGGGAGGAGCTGGACGAAGTGGCTGGGGAGAGGGAAGTCTGGGCTTCCCTGCTTAGGCTGCTGCCCCCGCAACCCGACCTTGGATAAGCGGAAGAAGATGGATGGATGGATGGATGGAGCGGTAAAAAATTGATTATCAACCCACTCGTTCATTTACTGTTTCTATCTGTTTTAATGTGTTCCATCTACACTTCTGTTAAATTGTAATAAGAACGTATTATTCTGTTGTTTGGATACTTAACATAAGTTTTGGGTGATACCACACAATTTGGCGTAATTTTAATACCAAGTACTTACAGGGTGATACATCGGTCATAATTAAAGTTCTCCTGTGACCAGCGAAGTATTTTGTGACTTTATGAACAATGAAAAAGACAAACGATTTTGTAATTATAAAAAATGTTGATCATTGTAGTATCGACTATATACGGGTCGTTTTCTTGTAATCTCGGGGGAATTCAATCGATCGCAACTGGACTGTTTGGTTTGTCTTTGAAGACGTTTCGCCTCTCATCGGAGTAGGCTTCGTCAGTTCATGCTCATAGACTTAAATTGGTCAGATATAAACCCCAATAATGTATACTCCAATATAGGTCTGGACAATTATGGCCAAAATAATCACGATTATTTTGATTGATATTGTAATCACAATTAATTCCCCCTCCTAGGAGTGTTGATCTCATTGGAGGGGGGACCCATGTTGCCTCTTTGGGCTGTGCCCGGCCACCAAGCGCCTGTCATCGAGCCCCACCTCCAAGCCTGGCTCCAGATGGGGGCCCGGTAACCGGCGTCCGGGCGAGGGAAAGCTCGTTCCTTGATTTTGTCTCTTCATAAAAGGTCTTTGAGAACTGCAACCAGTTTTTTTTTAACAGTTGTAGGGCACCCAGAATGTCGTTACTATGAAGACAAAACGTCAAAACGATACAATACTAAAATTGTTGCCGTGTGACTCTTCCCATAATCCATACTTACCGTATTTTTCGGACTTTTTCATAGTTTATGTGCAACTTATATATGTTTTTTTCTTTTTTTACTATGCATTTTCGGCAGGTGCGACTTATACTCCGGTGCGACTTATACTCCAAAACATACGGTACATTTCTACCTAAATCTTCGAGCATCTATTTAAAATCTGAAATCACATTGCTTCCATTTAGTGACGACTGGAAACAATTTGCATGTGCACAGCATGCACACATTAAGAATAAAGAACTGTTCACTGTGCCCTCAATTACATGATGCACTTTGTGTAAGTACACAATGTTCTGCACGCATGAGATTCATGAGTAATTGAAATTTAAACAGACAGACAGAGAATTAAGAGAATGTTTTTAAATGCCTGATGCCATTGTTGGAAATCTGGATGTAAAAACATGTTTTGGTTTGATAGGCTGGGGAATCCAAAGAAAATCTGCACCGGAGCCTGAAGGGTTTATCCGCATATTCAAATAGAATTATGAACATTTTGAGATGAAAACAATCTCGTAATTGCAGCCATTCTTTTTCGTACATGCTTTGCCCAATGGAACATTAAAGTCAATGTATCACAGAAAGAAAATGGAAAGCAACCAAAAGAATACATTATTTTTATATATATATATATATATATATATATATACACACACATACATACATACATACATACATACGTGTGTATATATATATATATACAGTGGGGCAAAAAAGTATTTAGTCAGCCACCAATTGTGCAAGTTCTCCCACTTTAAATGATGACAGAGGTCTATAATTTTCATCATAGGTACACTTCAACTGTGAGAGACAGAATGTGAATCCAGGAATTCACATTGTAGGATTTTTAAATAATTTATTTGTAAATTATGGTGGAAAATAAGTATTTGGTCAAGAACAAAAATTCAACTCAATACTTTGTAATATAACCTTTGTTGGCAATAACAGAGGTCAAACGATTACTATAGGTCTTTACCAGGTTTGCACACACAGTAGCTGGTATTTTGGCCCATTCCTCCATGTAGATCTTCTCGAGAGCAGTGATGTTTTGGGGCTGTCGCCGAGCAATACGGACTTTCAACTCCCTCCACAGATTTTCTATGGGGTTGAGGTCTGGAGACTGGCTAGGCCACTCCAGGACTTTCAAATGCTTCTTACGGAGCCACTCCTTTGTTGCCCGGGCGGTGTGTTTGGGATCATTGTCATGCTGGAAGACCCAGCCACGTTTCATCTTCAAAGCTCTCACTGATGGAAGGAGGTTTTGGCTCAAAATCTCACGATTCATGGCCGCATTCATTCTTTCCTTAACACGGATCAGTCGTCCTGTCCCCTTACCAGAAAAACAGCCCCAAAACATGATGTTTCCACCCCCATGCTTCACAGTAGGTATGGTGTTCTTGGCATGCAACTCAGTATTCTTCTTCCTCCAAACACGACGAGTTGAGTTTATACCAAAAAGTTCTATTTTGGTTTCATCTGACCACATGACATTCTCCCAATCCTCTGCTGTATCATCCATGTGCTCTCTGGCAAACTTCAGACGGGCCTGGACATGCACTGGCTTAAGCAGGGGGACACGTCTGGCACTGCAGGATTTGATTCCATGTCGGCGTAGTGTGTTACTGATGGTAACCTTTGTTACTTTGGTCCCAGCTCTCTGCAGGTCATTCACCAGGTCCCCCCCGTGTGGTTCTGGGATTTTTGCTCACCGTTCTCATGATCATTTTGACCCCACGGGATGAGATCTTGCGTGGAGCCCCAGATCGAGGGAGATTATCAGTGGTCTTGTATGTCTTCCATTTTCTGATAATTGCTCCCACAGTTGATTTTTTCACACCAAGCTGCTTGCCTATTGTAGATTCACTCCTCACAGTCTGGTGCAGGTCTACAATTCTTTTCCTGGTGTCCTTCGACAGCTCTTTGGTCTTGGCCATAGTGGAGTTTGGAGTCTGACTGTTTGAGGCTGTGGACAGGTGTCTTTTATACAGATAACGAGTTCAAACAGGTTTATTAATTAATACAGGTAACGAGTGGAGGACAGAAGAGCTTCTTAAAGAAGAAGTTACAGGTCTGTGAGAGCCAGAGATCTTCCTTGTTTGAAGTGACCAAATATTTATTTTCCACCATAATTTACAAATAAATTCTGTAAAATTCCTACAATGTGAATTCCTGGATTTTTTTTCACATTCTGTCTCTCACAGTTGAAATGTACCTATGATGAAAATTACAGACCTCTGTCATAATTTTAAGTGGGAGAACTTGCACAATTGGTGGCTGACTAAATACTTTTTTGCCCCACTGTATATATATATATATATATATATATATATATATATATATATATATATATATATATATATATATATATATATACATATATATATATTTGTGCACATATGCACACACAGACAGACAGACAGACATGAGACTGCTGAATTAATTATTTAAAAATAATACTGTCAAGTGAGCTTATCATTTTGGTTGCCTTGGTTGTGCAAAGACCTTGGAAAACATAGCAATCCCTGAGCGTTTCATAAGTCTCCCTGGAAAACACTTTCATGGTTTCAAGGATCTTGAGACACTTCATGGCCGTTTCCACTTGTTTGCCATCTTCAGGCTCAGTCGATGTCTTGATTAGTTGTTTTTCATGTCTTTGGCACGTGTCATTTACTAGTCACATTTTTTTTGGGGGGGGGGGCTGTGTGAATGTTCTAAAAAATATTCTAGGTTCAGAAAAAAGGATGAATAAAACTAAAACGCATGGTCAGACCTGTTCTCGTATACTACAATACACAAGTGGATGTCACACCATTATTGGGTGTTTGAGGATGGTAAATTGCATTTTCAGCAACAGTTTTGAAAAACACAATCTAAATTACTTTCCAGGTAAAATGGTCCATGTTGCTTTCTAAAACAACAGTTTGGCACAAATCTAACCAGAAAAGTATTCCAAGACCGCAGACCTATGCCAAACACTATCACTATCACTATCTAAGGATGCAACGATTAAAGATTGTGACTATTCAATTATAGTCTGAGTAATAATCACGGTTTCACCATTATCACAATTATTATTAGGGAATGACTAGAGATGTCCGATAATATCGGACTGCCGATATTATCGGCCGATAAATGCTATAAAATGTAATATCGTAAATTATCGGTATCGGTTTCAAAAAATAAAATGTATGACTTTTTAAAACGCCGCTGTACGGAGTGGTACACAGACGTAGGGAGAAGTACAGAGTCTCTCCATAAGTGTGTATAACTGGTGTAACTTTGTTTTCGTTCTGTGCAGGAAGTACCTAAAATAACGTGCCACCATCGCCCCTTTTCCACTGCAGCAATTCCTGAGCAGATTCAGAGTAGGATTTCAGAGCCTTTGTTTTCTATTGTCAAGGCACCAGGGGTTGCCACTCACTCCAGAGTTTCAAATTCAATCCTGGCTCCCCAACAGAGGTTGAAGCAGCGAGCTAAACCATCCACCTAATGACAACGGCAGGGGGAATTTCTAGAGAACACAGGCGATTTACCTCCATCTTGTTTGTTGCAACACAGCACAAAGCTAACTTTTTGTATAATTAAAATGGAAAACGCCACCAAATCCTGGACGCCCAATGCTGACTGCCAACTGCTGTTTATTTTCTATTTGAAAAAATTAGTGAAGCCCCACCCACCTCTGAACGACATCTGCAGCAGGCGTATATATATATATATATATATATATATATATATATATATATATATATATATATATATATATATATATATATATATATATATATATATATATATAAACACACATATAGATATGTATGTATGTACGTGTGTGTGTGTGTGTGTATATATATATATATATGTATATATATATATATGTATGTGTGGGAAAAAAAATCACAAGACTATTTCATCTCTACAGGCCTGTTTCATGAGGGGGGGTACCCTCAATCATCAGGAGATTTTAATGGGAGCATTCACATACCATGGTTTATATAGGGCACAGAGTGGGTGGGTACAGGCTGGCGTAGGGGCGTGGTGATTGGCTCATGTGTTACCTAGGAGGTGTTTCCGTCTGTGGCGGCATGCTGTTACAATTTCGCTGCGCTTGTTGAGGGATGACAGGTCTGGACGGTAAATAATAAACAGTTTCTCTTTCAAGCATAGGTTGCATCTTTTATTACCACTATTGTAAGGTGTGCTGGATGCAAGAATTTGCCATGTTATTGAATATTCAACATTATTGTCTTTGAGGTCCCAAATGTGTTTGCTGAGTTCTGTGGTATTCCGCAGGTTTTGGTTCCTGAAAGAAGCCTTGTGATTGTTCCATCTGGTTTTGAATTCTCCCTCGGTTAATCCTACATATGTGTCGGATGTGTTAATGTCCTTGCGTATTACCTTAGATTGGTAGACAACTGATGTTTGTAAGCACCCCCCGTTGAGAGGGCAATCAGGTTTCTTTCGACAGTTACAGCCTTTGTTGGTTTTGGAGTCGCTCTGTCCGGGGGCCGACGGCTCATTTGCAATTGTTTTGTTGTGGTTTGAGATGATTTGTCGTATATTGTTCATACAGCTGTAGCTCAATTTAATGTTGTTCTTGTTGAATACTTTTCTTAGGGTGTTGTCTTTGGGAAAGTGTTTGTCAATCAGATTGAGGAATTTGTGTCCAATGTTAGTTGAGACGTTTTTGCTGTATGGGGGGTTGTACCAGATGATGTCGTTTCGTTTTCTGTTCTTTTTTGGCTGGTTTCCTGGCATGGGTTCATAGGTGAGGGTGAAATTGTATCCGCTTTCATCAAGGGCTTTTTGGTACGGGGGGGTTGCTTGGTCAAATTCAGCTTTGCTAGATGACAGCATCGATAGCCAATCTAAGGTAATACGCAAGGACATTAACACATCCGACACATATGTAGGATTAACCGAGGGAGAATTCAAAACCAGATGGAACAATCACAAGGCTTCTTTCAGGAACCAAAACCTGCGGAATACCACAGAACTCAGCAAACACATTTGGGACCTCAAAGACAATAATGTTGAATATTCAATAACATGGCAAATTCTTGCATCCAGCACACCTTACAATAGTGGTAATAAAAGATGCAACCTATGCTTGAAAGAGAAACTGTTTATTATTTACCGTCCAGACCTGTCATCCCTCAACAAGCGCAGCGAAATTGTAACAGCATGCCGCCACAGACGGAAACACCTCCTAGGTAACACATGAGCCAATCACCACGCCCCTACGCCAGCCTGTACCCACCCACTCTGTGCCCTATATAAACCATGGTATGTGAATGCTCCCATTAAAATCTCCTGATGATTGAGGGTACCCCCCCTCATGAAACAGGCCTGTAGAGATGAAATAGTCTTGTGATTTTTTTTCCCACACATACATATATTGCGCTCTACTACGGTATCGAGCACTATTTTTTGGATAACCTTATTAAGACATATATATATATATATATATATATATATATATATATATATATATATATATATATATATGAATAAATACTTATCGAACCGTGACACTAACATATTGAACCGAAACGTGGATTTTGTGTAGCATCACACCTCTAAGCGACTTTAAATTAAAAAAAAGCTTGTAATACACAGATTTGGCAACTCGGCTAGGAACTCTGGTGATAAGTCACAGTGACAGTGGATGAAAATAAATGTGTTACTCAACATCATACTGAACTCCACCACTACTGTATGGACTGAGGGCCACACAAGACGCACGTTAATCACGTTAGAAATAAAAATAGTGCCGTTAAAGGAAAATTGTGTTTGTTATCCCTAGTTTTGAATGGTTTGTGTTTCTGATTCGGTGCGTGTCGTCCATCACACTCATGTTGTCATTTGGAGTGGTTGGAGGGCCACGCCTGGTAGGCATGAGTGCTTGTGGCACTGGGGAGCTGCGGTTAATTTAGGGAAACATTGAACTGATTTACTACTGACGATAAACAGGAACATTCTTGGAAGCATACAACTTATAACAATCTTAACTGTGGTCAGGAAGCTGCAGACAATCATACCCACAAAACATAAATGAAACCTCTAGAACAGGGGTGCTCATTACGTCGATCGCGAGCTACCGGTCGATCTCGGAGGGTGTGTCAGTCGATCACTAGCCAGGCATTAAAAAAATAGTCCTAAAAATGAGCGACCATAAATCTTCACTATGACGTCACTTTTGTCAATTGATTGACATTCACGGCACCCGAGGGTCTTCTGAGATGACGCTGGCTGCTGCCAGCTCATTAAAATGACCGACTGGAAGGCGAGAAACACTTTATTTCAACAGACTCTGGCGCCGTACCTGTCGTCAAAACTCCAAAGACCGACTGCACAGTTGCGCTAACAAAATAAGAGTCTCAGAAAGGTGGCGTGCACAAGCTAGCAAGCTACGGAGTTTGCCGACAATGTATTTCTTGTAAAGTGTATACAAAGGAGTACGGAAGCTGGACAAATAAGATGCCAAAAACCAACCACTTTCATGTGGTATTGGACAGAAAGGAGGACTGTTTTTCTCCGCCATTCAAAAATGCGGACCTTATCAGCACCACTGCATAATCAATGCAAGTCATCAGAATCAGGTAATACACCAACTTATATTCTTGTCTTCATGAAAGAAAGGAATCTATATGTGTTAAACATGCTTGTATTATCATTAAACACCTTTTACTTGTTAACAATATTAACTATATGTGTTAAACATGCTTGTATTATCTTTAAACATCTTTAACTTATTAACAATATTAACTATATGTGTTAAACATGCTTGTATTATCATTAAACACCTTTAATTTTTTAACAATATTAACTATATGTGTTAAACATGCTTTCATTATCTTTAAACACCTTTTACTTGTTAACAATATTAACTATATGTATTAAACATGCTTGTATTATCATTAAACACCTTTAATTTTTTAACAATATTAACTATATGTGTTAAACATGCTTGTATTATCTTTAAACACCTTTTACTTGTTAACAATATTAACTATATGTATTAAACATACTTGTATTATCATTAAACACCTTTAATTTTTTAACAATATTAACTATATGTGTTAAACATGCTTGTATTATCTTTAAACACCTTTTACTTGTTAACAATATTAACTATATGTATTAAACATACTTGTATTATCATTAAACACCTTTAATTTATTAACAATATTAACTATATGAGTTAAAAATGCTTTCATTATCTTTAAACACCTTTTACTTGTTAACAATATTAACTATATGTATTAAACATACTTGTATTATCATTAAACACCTTTAATTTTTTAACAATATTAACTATATGTGTTAAACATGCTTGTATTATCTTTAAACACCTTTTACTTGTTAACAATATTAACTATATGTGTTAAACATGCTTGTATTATCATTAAACACCTTTAACTTGTTAACAAAAACATATATTTCATAAATAAGTAAATATAAATTACCGGTATATATATGAATGAGGTAGATCCCCACGACTTGATCAATTGAAAAGTAGCTCGCCTGCAGAAAACGTGTGAGCACCCCTGCTCTAGAATAAATGATAAAAATAGATACTATTAGAATAAAATGTGAGTACACACTGCTCATGGTTAGTTAAGGTGGGAAGCCAAGATAAAAATGCATGCTTTTCATATCTCCACTTGAAAAGAAAAGTGTTTGAGAGGCCAAAGCTGAGAGTGGAACAGATGGACATGAAGAGGAACACAGGATGACTGAGGTGATAAGGTGAGAGATGGAAAAACCTCAGAGAAAAATATCAGGTTTAATTTAAACTAAAAAAAAACAAAACAGAACTGCATTACATAGAGCTGTTGGCATGCCATCTGCACACATCCACCTGAAGTAGGGCCAAGTGAACTACAACGTCGGATTTGTTTTATCACAATAAGCTCCACTGCCATGATAACCTTATTATAAGGATTGGATAACATCTCTCATTCAAGAGTCTGCCTGTACTTATTTTGCTGGATAAGCTGTAAGAGTGTCCTTGTGTCCCGATTTTCAGGACTTGTTGTTTTGCTTTATTTCGGGAAAAAATTGTTATGATATGACAAAAAAAACACCTTAATTGTAGCACAGCAGAGAAGACGCAAGTTAAAGGGGAACATTATCACAATTTCAGAAGGGTTAAAACCATTAAAAATCAGTTCCCAGTGGCTTATCTTATTTTTCAAAGTTTTTTTCAAAATTTTACCCATCCATCCATCCATCTTCTTCCGCTTATCCGAGGTCGGGTCGCGGGGGCAGCAGCTTAAGCAGGGAAGCCCAGACTTCCCTCTCCCCAGCCACTTCGTCCAGCTCCTCCCGGGGGATCCCGAGGCGTTCCCAGGCCAGCCGGGAGACATAGTCTTCCCAGCGTGTCCTGGGTCTTCCCCGTGGCCTCCTACCGGTCGGACGTGCCCGAAACACCTTCCTAGGGAGGCGTTCGGGTGGCATCCTGACCAGATGCCCGAACCACCTCATCTGGCTCCTCTCCATGTGGAGGAGCAGCGGCTTTACTTTGAGCTCCCCCCGAATGACAGAGCTTCTCACCCTATCTCTAAGGGAGAGCCCCGCCACTCGGCGGAGGAAACTCATTTCGGCCGCTTGTACCCGAGATCTTGTCCTTTCGGTCATGACCCAAAGCTCATGACCATAGGTGAGGATGGGAACGTAGATCGACCGGTAAATCGAGAGCTTTGCCTTCCGGCTCAGCTCCTTCTTCACCACAAAGGATCGATACAGCGTCCGCATTACTGAAGACGCCGCACCGATCCGCCTGTCGATCTCACGATCCACTCTTCCCCCACTCGTGAACAAGACTCCGAGGTACTTGAACTCCTCCACTTGGGGCAGGGTCTCCTCCCCAACCCGGAGATGGCACTCCACCCTTTTCCGAGCGAGAACCATGGACTCGGACTTGGAGGTGCTGATTCTCATCCCAGTCGCTTCACACTCGGCTGCGAACCGATCCAGTGAGAGCTGAAGATCCTGGCCAGATGAAGCCATCAGGACCACATCATCTGCAAAAAGCAGAGACCTAATCCTGCAGCCACCAAACCAGATCCCCTCAACGCCTTGACTGCGCCTAGAAATTCTGTCCATAAAAGTTATGAACAGAATCGGTGACAAAGGGCAGCCTTGGCGGAGTCCAACCCTCACTGGAAACGTGTCCGACTTACTACCGGCAATGCGGACCAAGCTCTGACACTGATCATACAGGGAGCGGACCGCCAAAATCAGACAGTCCGATACCCCATACTCTCTGAGCACTCCCCACAGGACTTCCCGAGGGACACGGTCGAATGCCTTCTCCAAGTCCACAAAACACATGTAGACTGGTTGGGCAAACTCCCATGCACCCTCAAGGACCCTGCCGAGAGTATAGAGCTGGTCCACAGTTCCACGACCAGGACGAAAACCACACTGTTCCTCCTGAATCCGAGGTTCGAAAATTTTACCCATCACGCAATATCCCTAAAAAAAGCTTCAAAGTGCCTGATTTTAACCATCGTTATATACACCCGTCCATTTTCCTGTGACGTCACATAGTGATGCCAACACAAACAAACATGGCGGATAGAACAGCAAGATATAGCGACATTAGCTCGGATTCAGACTCGGATTTCAGCGGCTTAAGCGATTCAACAGATTACGCATGTATTGAAACGGATGGTTGTAGTGTGGAGGCAGGTAGCGAAAACCAAATTGAAGAAGAAACTGAAGCTATTGAGCCATATCGGTTTGAACCGTATGCAAGCGAAACCCACGAAAACGACACGGGAGAAAGCCAGGACGAATTCGGCGATCGCCTTCTAACCAACGATTGGTATGTGTTTGTTTGGCATTAAAGGAAACTAACAACTATGAACTAGGTTTACAGCATATGAAATACATTTGGCAACAACATGCACTTTGAGAGTGCAGACAGCCCATTTCAGGCGCGCTAAGAACATATATTTTTCCACGATTTCAGCACTCAGGTTAACCATACCTAAATAGACACAAAATACTGCATTACACAAGACTACCCGAATGTACTCGAATGATTGAAAAAAGCTAAGTTATTGGTAAACACAGTTTATGTATAATAATTTACGTAAAACCGCGAGTAATGAATAAAGTTTTCATCAATAAATACCGGAGGGTGTGTTCTAACTATCGTGGGATCACACTCCTCAGCCTTCCCGGTAAGGTCTATTCAGGTGTACTGGAGTGGCTACGCCGGATAGTCGAACCTCGGATTTAGGAGGAACAGTGTGGTTTTCGTCCTGGTCGTGGAACTGTGGACCAGCTCTATACTCTCGGCAGGGTCCTTGAGGGTGCATGGGAGTTTGCCCAACCAGTCTACATGTGTTTTGTGGACTTGGAGAAGGCATTCGACCGTGTCCCTCGGGAAGTCCTGTGAGGAGTGCTCAGAGAGTATGGGGTATCAGACTGTCTGATAGTGGCAGTCCGCTCCCTGTATGATCAGTGCCAGAGCTTGGTCCGCATTGCCGGTAGTAAGTCGGACACGTTTCCAGTGAGGGTTGGACTCCGCCATGGCTGCCCTTTGTCACCGATTCTGTTCATAACTTTTATGGACAGAATTTCTAGGCGCAGTCAAGGCGTTGAGGGGATCTGGTTTGGTGGCTGCAGGATTAGGTCTCTGCTTTTTGCAGATGATGTGGTCCTGATGGCTTTATCTGGCCAGGATCTTCAGCTCTCACTGGATCGGTTCGCAGCTGAGTGTGAAGCGACTGGGATGAGAATCAGCACCTCCAAGTCCGAGTCCATGGTTCTCGCCCGGAAAAGGGTGGAGTGCCATCTCCGGGTTGGGGAGGAGATCTTGCCCCAAGTGGAGGAGTTCAAGTACCTCGGAGTCTTGTTCACGAGTGGGGGAAGAGTGGATCATGAGATCGACAGGCGGATCAGTGCGGCGTCTTCAGTAATGCGGACGCTGTATCGATCCGTTGTGGTGAAGAAGGAGCTGAGCCGGAAGGCAAAGCTCTCAATTTACCGGTCGATCTACGTTCCCATCCTCACCTATGGTCATGAGCTTTGGGTTATGACCGAAAGGACAAGATCACGGGTACAAGCGGCCGAAATGAGTTTCCTCCGCCGGGTGGCGGGGCTCTCCCTTAGAGATAGGGTGAGAAGCTCTGCCATCCGGGCGGAGCTCAAAGTAAAGCCACTGCTCCTCCACATCGAGAGGAGCCAGATGAGGTGGTTCGGGCATCTGGTCAGGATGCCACCCGAACGCCTCCCTAGGGAGGTGTTTAGGGCACGTCCCACCGGTAGGAGGCCGCGGGGAAGACCCAGGACACGTTGGGAAGACTATGTCTCCCGGCTGGCCTGGGAACGCCTCGGGGTCCCACAGGAAGAGCTGGACGAAGTGGCTGGGGAGAGGGAAGTCTGGGCTTCCCTGCTTAAGCTGCTGCCCCCGCGACCCGACCTCGGATAAGCGGAAGAAGATGGATGGATGGATGGATCAATAAATATATTCTGTAGACATACCCTCATCAGCTCTCTTTTCCTGAAAGCTGATCCGTCCAGTTTTGGAGTTGATGTCAGCATCTGCTCTGAGTGTCGCAGGATATCCACACATTCTTGCCATCTCTGTCGTAGCATAGCTTTCGTCGGTAAAGTGTGCGGAACAAACGACTGACCATTTCGTCGGCTTTCCCCACAGCCTCGTATTTTGAGCAAATTTCGTCCAATTTCTTGCCACTTTCGCATCTTTGGGCCACTGGTGCAACTTGAATCCGTCCCTGTTCGTGTTGTTACACCCTCTGACAACACACCGACAAAAGTGAGAAAATGGCGGATTGCTTCCCGATATCGCTCCAAGAGCGAATAATAGAAAGGCGTTTAATTCGCCAAAATTCACCCATTTAGAGTTCGAAAATCGGTTAAAAAAATATATGGTCTTTTTTCTGCAACATCAAGGTATATATTGACGCTTACATAGGTCTGGTGATAATGTTCCCCTTTAACAACACAACTTATCATTTCTTCATCAGAATAAGGTCCACTGCCAAGATATGAGGATAGTATAAGGACAGAATAGCTTACCTCTTGTAGCCTGGGATTGTCTCACTCTCCATACAGTCTTTGGGATCTCAAAGTTGTAGTTTGCAGGTAACACTTTCATGGCCTCCTTTAACTCGGGGTCATTGGTTATTTCATCAGGGATTTGATTGGCTACACGTCGAGGTCCTCGCACTGAACAGAAAGTTTGATCACAAACACACATTAATGTAGGAAGTCTTCAAAACCACAAACCAAAAATTGTTATAAAAAGGTTTTGGAGCTGAATACACAAAAATAATAACTGAGTGTGACTAAGAAGATCTATAAACTCTTATGGAAGAAATACTTTTTATAAGATTGAAAAGATTCAACAACATCAAGGTGGACTTTTAAAACTGCCTGTTTACTCACATTTCCCTTCTTCACTCACAAGAAATCCAAAAAGTGCAAAAGTACAGAGGCACATCACTTATTTCATTCTGGTTGGGTCCACTAGTTTGGCACTGAGGCCATTTAAGCCAATGTTGGACTCATAGTGCATTCGAAAAGTATTCAAAACGCTTTACTTTTTACTAGGGATGTCCCGATCCAGATTTGTGCACTTCCGATCCGATACCGATACTGACCGATACCGATACTGACCGATACTGGCCTATCCGAGCATGTATTAAAGTTTAAAGTTATTTAGCCTACTTAGTTGTCAGAATCATGTTGAAAAGGGTTTTAGTACTCTTGATAACAACTAGCCAGCTGAATTAGGGGAGTTTGAATAATACACAATGGTTGGTAACAAGAAACTGACCTGTTTATTCAAGGATAAACACAAAATAGACACAATTATACATGACAAACAGAAATGGCATCATTGAACTAGGGCTGGGCGATATGGCCTTTTTTTTAATATTGCGATATTTTAAGGCCATATTGCGATACACGATATATATCTCGATATTTTGCCTCAGCCTTGAATGAACACTCGATGCATATAATCACAGCAGTATGATGATTCTATGTGTTTTGATTGATTGATTGAGACTTTTATTAGTAGGTTGCACAGTGAAGTACATATTCCGTACAATTGACCACTAAATGGTAACACCCCAATAAGTTTTTCAACTTGTTTAAGTCGGGGTCCACTTATATTGATTCATGATACAGATATATACTATCAGATATATACTATCATCATAATACAGTCATCACACAAGATAATCACATTGAATTATTTACATTATTTATAATCCAGGGTGTGGAGGGGGGCGCCTGATGTAAGTGTCAAAAAGACGGCCAAAAGAGTTTGATATGAGAATAAATCTAAAGTTAAAATATAGGGTAGAAATGCACCCAATTGCAGGAAATGTAGTCTTGATTTTCAAAATGTTCTTTCAAGGCTTGCATGTCTACATTAAAACATTCTTCTTCATACTGCATTAATATATGCTACTTTTAAACTTTCATGCAGAGAAGGAAATCACAACTAAAAAAATCACTCATTTTTTCAGACGGTGTTGATGTGGAAATTTTTGCCTGGGCATTTTGATGGTGTGGACGTGTGGCACCAAATGGAGATAAGCGTTGCAATATTTGAACAATGATGACGAAAACTGTTTTCTCTGTCGTGTCCGTGTGTGGAAAATTGTTATGCGCTTATTTTTTTATTTGATTTTGTGCGTGGCATAGATTTGCCGTGCGCAGAGGACGCTTGAGCAGGCGCGCACCTTAGCGGCTGCGCTAGCATCACAGCTAACGTTAGCCATTTTGCTACCTCTCTGCTGGGAGAGGACGTATACGTATGTGACGTATGACGTGACAGTATGTGACATATGACGTGACAGTATGTGACGTATGACGTGACAGTATGTGACGTGTGTAAGAAGTTGCACTTGCTGTCTGTGAGAAGGAGACAGAAGAGAGAGTGAGAAGAGCCTGTAGTGTAATGCCAGCAGCTAAAAGCAACTGCGTGAGAATCCAGACTTGTGGATGTGTTGAAGGTGTGCTTGAAAATGCGGAACGGAAATAGGGAGTAGCAGACAAGTGGAATTTATTATTTGAATCTGTGCGTTGGAAAACACGGACCAGAGTTTTTTTTAAACTGGATCTGGATCGGCCTTTTCCCGTGCCTTGCCTATACGCATTTTTTGGCAAATATCGGCGGCCGATCCGATCCAAATATCGGATCGGGACATCCCTACTTTTTACACATTTTGTTATGCTACACTTACAGCCATATTCCAAAATTTAATACATTCATTGTTTTCACTCAAAATTCTACACACAATACACCATGATAACAATGTGAAAAACATGTTTTCTTAAATAAATGTTTGCAAATGTATTAAACATAAAAAAACTAAGAAATCACATGTACACAAATAATCACAGCCTTTTCCATGAAGCTCAAAAGTGAACTCAAGTGCATCCTGTTTTAACTGATCATCTTTCGGATGTTTCTACAGCTTAATTGAGGTCCATTCAGTCGATTGGAGATGATCTGGAAAGGCACACATCTGTCTATGTATAAGGTCCTACATTGGACAGTGCATGGCAGACCACAAACCAAGCATGAATTCAAAATGAATTGTCTGTAGACCACCGAGACACCTAGTCAAGTAGGTGACCAAGAACTAGAAGGCCACTCTGTAAGAGCTACAGCATTCCTCTGTGGAGAGAGAACAACCTTCCAGAAGGACAACCATCTCTGCAGAAATCCACCAATCAGGCCTGTATGGTAGAGTGGCCAGACAAAAGCCATTCCTTCAATAAAGTTAGCCAAAATGCACCTGAAGGACTCAGACCATGAGAAATCAAATGATCTGGTCTTATGAGACAAGGCTTGAACTCTTTGGTGTGAATTCCAGACGTCATGCTTGGAGGAAACCAGGCACCGCTCATCAGCAGACAAATACCATCCCTACAGTGAAGCATGGTGGTGGCACCATTGCCATTTTGCAGGAACTAGGAGACTAGTCAGGATAGAATGGAAGATGAATGCAGCAATGTACAGAGACATCCTGAATGAAAACCTGCTCCAGAGCGCTCGTGAACTCAGTTCATCTTTTAGCAGTACAACGACTTTAAGCAAATAACCAAGATATCAAAGGTATGGCTTCAGGACAACGTTGTAAATGTCCTTCAGTGGCCCAGCCAGAGCCCAGACTTGAATCCAATCGAACATATCTGGAGATCTCTGAAAACGGCTGTGCACCGACGCTTCCCATCCAACCTGGTGGAGCTTCGGAGGTGCCGTAAAGAGGAATGGCCGAAACCGCCCAAAGGTAGGTGCGCCACGCTTGTGGCATCGTATTTAAAAAGACGTGAGGCTGTCATTGCTGCCAAAGGTGCATCAACAAAGTATTGAGCAAAGGCTGTAAATACTTATATGCATGTGACTTCTTTGTTTTTTTCTATGTTTAACACATTTCAAAAAGCTGTAATTGTCATTATGGGGAATTGTGTGTTGAATTTTGAGGACAAAAATTAATGTATTCCATTTTGGAATATGTCTCAGATAGGGATGTCCCGATCCGATATTTGGATCGGATCGGCTGCCGATATTTGCCAAAAATTGCGTATCGGCAAGGCATGGGAAAATGCCGATCCAGTTTTAAAAAAACTCCGGTCCGTGTTTTCCAACGCACCGATTTAAATAATACATCCCACTTTTCTGCTGCTCCGTAATTTCCGTTCCGCATTTTCCAGCACACCTTCAACACATCCACAATTCTCACGCAGTTGCTTTTATCTGCTGGCATTACACGACAGGCTCTTCTCACTCTTTCCTGTGTCTCCCTCTCACAGACAGCAAGTGCACCTTCTTACACACGTCACATACTGTCACCTCATATGTCACATACTGTCACGTCATACGTCACATACGTATACGTCCTCCCCGAGCAGAGAGGTAGCAGCATGGCTAACGTTAGCTGTGATGCTAGCGCAGCCGTGCGAGCAAAGCTCCCTCTAAGGTGCTCGCCTGTGCAATTGCGCACTGTTTAAGCGTCCTCTGCGCATAGCAAATCTATGCCACGCACTAAAATAGCACAACGTAGACCCACGGACTGTTGAACAACTTAAGCTGTACATCAAGCAAGAATGGGAAAGAATTCCACCTGAGAAGCTTCAAAAATGTGTCTCCTCAGTTCCCAAACCTTTACTGAGTGTTGTTAAAAGGAAAGGCCATGTAACACAGTGGTGAACATGCCCTTTCCCAACTACTTTGGCACGTGTTGCAGCCATGAAATTCTAAGTTAATTATTGATTGCGAAGAAAAAAATAAAGTTTATGAGTTTGAACATCAAATATGTTGTCTTTGTAGCATATTCAACTGAATATGGGTTGAAAATGATTTGCAAATCATTGTATTCCGTTTATATTTACATCTAACACCATTTCCCAAATCATATGGAAACGGGGTTTGTATAAAACGTTAGTTTATCTTTGTTTCTTACCCAAATACATCTTGTAAATAACAAGTACCTCCCAAAAGTGTAGTATAAAGAATGTTATATTACAATATACCAGAGGTGTGGACTCGAGTCACATGACTTGGACTCGAGTCAGACTCGAGTCATGAATTTGATGACTTTAGACTCGACTTGACAAAATGTAAAAAGACTTACAACTCGACTTCGACTTTAACATCAATGACTTGTGACTTCACTTGGACTTGAGCCTTTTGAATTGACATGACTTGACATGACTTGCTACTTTCCCCAAAACCCAAAGATGAAAAAGTTATTCGGGAGCGCTCCGTATTTTTCATTGTGTACTTGTCTATCAGCGTTGCGTGTGTCAGCTGGTGTGCTCTCAGTACAACAGCCAATCAAATTAGATCTACTTTGTTTTCATCACACAGCATTCATCCAATCAAATTGCAGGACAACCAACGAAGAAGACATGTCCAAACCACACGCCAGTGAACAAAAAATGATACCTAAAATCATTTTGTTTGGGTATAAAAATTACGAGGTGGTCAACACAAAACGGTTTGCAGTATGCAACACATGCGGTTCGAAAATTACTGATGGAGAGGCAACAACTTCCAACTTCGTCCGGCATTTGAAGTTGCACAAAGAACGGTGAGTTTTGAATGTAAGATAACGTTTATTGGCTAAGTAACGTGACTTTTATTTGCTGTGTAGTTAAATCAGTGAGGCTGTAAACTCACTGCTAACGTTATAACGTTATTGCAAACACGGGAATCTGTTGCAGTTCACTACCTTATTCATACTTTTTGTTCAGTGATTTTTTTAAAGCAGGGTTACGTTAGTCAATATATCACACGTAACGTTAGGCGGCGGTCAGCAGCACGGCGTATTTTAGCCACCTAAAAAAAGACAAAAATAGTAAAATAAAGGTCAGTTAAAATGTACCGTATTTTCCACACCATAAGCCGCCCTGGGTTATAAGCCGCGCCTTCAATGAACGGCATATTTCAAAACTTTGTCCACCTATAAGCCGCCCCGTGTTATAAGCCGCATCTAACTGCGCTAAAGGAATGTCAAAAAAACAGTCAGATAGGTCAGTCAAACTTTAATAATATATTAAAAACCAGCGTGATGTGGGCGCGCATGGAGTCGTATATCAACATGGACGGAACTGCGTGAAAAAAAGCCACCCGGCCTCTTCGCGTAAACTTACCTTAACCACTCGCTCATCTTTTCTTCATCCATCCATCCCTTCGAGTTAGCTTTTATGATGACGCCGGCTGGAAAGGTCTCTTTTGGCAAGGTCTTCCTTTTGAATATCACCATGGGTGGAAGTTTCTGGCCATTAGCATGGCAAGCTAGAACCACAGTGAAGGATGACTTCTCATTCCCTGTGGTGCGAATATTCACCGTACGTGCTCCCGTTGTATCCACAGTGCGGTTCACAGGAATATCAAAAGTCAGTGGAACCTCGTCCATGCTGATAATGTTCTCTGGCCGGATCTTTTTTTCAGCTATCTTGTTTTTACAATATGCACGGAAAGTAGCCAGCTTTTCTTGAAAGTCTTTAGGCAGTTGCTGTGAAATAGTAGTCCGTGTGCGGATGGAGAGATTGCGTCTTTTCATGAACCGGAAACCTGTCGCTTAGTAGGAGCCATTTTGTGGTCTTTACAGATGTAAACACACAAAGGAAATGAAACGTAATATCCGCGCGCTTCTTCTTCTTCTACCGGGGCGGGTGGTTGCTTACAGTAGAAGAAGAAGCGCTTCCTGTTCGATGGGGGCGGGTGCTTACCTTGGCGGTTGCTTGCCGTAGAAGAAGAAGCACTTCCTCTTCTACGGGGAAAAAAGATGGCGGCTGTTTACCGAAGTTGCGAGACCGAAACTTTATGAAAATGAATCTTAATATTTATCCATATATAAAGCGCACCGGGTTATAAGCCGCACTGTCAGCTTTTGAGTAAATTTGTGGTTTTTAGGTGCGGCTAATAGTGCGGAAAATACGGTATACTATATTATGAATATGTGTACCGTTTTAGCTAGCTTTCTGACATACTGTTGGTTGTTTACCTCAGTGGTCCTCAACCACCGGGCCGCGGCCCGGTACTGGTCCGTGGATCGATTGGTATCGGGCCGCACAAGAAATAATTTTTTTTCTTTTCTTTTTTTAATTAAATCAACATAAAAAACACAAGATACACTTACAAGTAGTGCACCAACCCAAAACAACTCTCTCCCCCCTTTTGTTCTGGGCATTGAACTTGAAGACTCTTCCTTCACTGTTCCAAGTGGCCATGAGAGTCTTGGCAGTGCCTGCCTCCAGTGCTCCAGTGGAGCGAGTTTTCAGCCATGGTGGCATCATACTACGCCCCCATCGTGCACAAATGACTGACAAGACTCTTGGCTAATTTGGTCTTTTGCAAATGCAATGCAGCATCGGGCCCTGACATATAAAAAGTACAACTTTTTTTGTTATGTTCACGTATATGTCATGTTTTCTCAATGTTAACACTTTTGTACAAATAAGTACATTTGCACTTTATTTTTCAATGTGTTTGTTCTGTAAAGGAATGAGTTAATGTTTAAAATGACTGGTTATTAGTGCCATTATTCATGCGTTCGTTACGTCTCGTCTCGATTACTGTAACGTATTATTTTGGGGTCTCCCTATGTCTAGCATTAAAAGATTACAGTTGGTACAAAATGCGGCTGCTAGACTTTTGACAAGAACAAGAAAGTTTGATCATATTACGCCTATACTGGCTCACCTGCACTGGCTTCCTGTGCACTTAAGATGCGACTTTAAGGTTTTACTACTTACGTATAAAATACTACACGGTCTAGCTCCAGCCTATCTTACCGATTGTATTGTACCATATGTCCCGGCAAGAAATCTGCGTTCAAAGAACTCCGGCTTATTAGTGATTCCCAGAGCCCAAAAAAAGTCTGCGGGCTGTAGAGCGTTTTCTATTCGGGCTCCAGCACTATGGAATGCCCTCCCGGTAACAATTAGAGATGCTACCTCAGTAGAAACATTTAAGTCCCATCTCAAAACTCATTTGTATACTCTAGCCTTTGAATAGCCCCCCTTTTTTTTAGACCAGTTGATCTGCCGTTTCTTTTCTTTTCTCCTCTGCTCCCCCCTATCCCTTGTGGAGGGGAAGACACACAGATCCGGTGGCCATGGATGGGGTGCTGGCTGTCCGGGGTCGGGACCCGGGGTGGACCGCTCGCCTGTATATTGGTTGGGAACATCTCTGCGCTGCTGACCCGTCTCCGCTCGGGATGGTTTCCTGCTGACCCCACTGTGGACTGGACTCTTACTGTTATGCTGGATCCACTATGGACTGGACTCTCACAATATTATGTTAGACCCACTCGACATCCATTGCATTCGGTCTCCCCTAGAGGGGGGGGGTTACTCACATATGCGGTCCTCTCCAAGGTTTCTCATAGTCATTCACATCGACGTCCCACTGGGGTGAGTTTTTCCTTGCCCTTATGTGGGCTTTGTACCGAGGATGTCGTTGTGGCTTGTGCAGCCCTTTGAGACACTTGTGATTTAGGGCTATATAAATAAAGATTGATTGATTGAACATATCTGGAGATCTCTGAAAACGGCTGTGCACCGACGCTTCCCATCCGACCTGGTGGAGCTTCGGAGGTGCCGCAAAGAGGAATGGCCGAAACCGCCCAAAGGTAGGTGCGCCACGCTTGTGGCATCGTATTTAAAAAGACTTGAGGCTGTCATTGCTGCCAAAGGTGCATCAACAAAGTATTGAGCAAAGGCTGTAAATACTTATATGCATGTGACTTCTTTGTTTTTTTCCATTTTTAACACATTTCAAAAAGCTGTAATTGTCATTATGGGGTATTGTGTGTTGAATTTTGAGGACAAAAATGAATTTATTCCATTTTGGAATATGTCTCAGATAGGGATGTCCCGATCCGATATTTGGATCGGATCGGCTGCCAATATTTGCCAAAAAATTGCGTATCGGCAAGGCATGGGAAAATGCCGATCCAGATCCAGTTTAAAAAAAACTCCGGTCCGTGTTTCCCAACGCACCGATTTAAATAATACATTCCACTTTTCTGCTGCTCCGTAATTTCCGTTCCGCATTTTCCAGCATACCTCCAACACATCCACATGTCTGTGAACTCTCACGCAGTTGCTTTTAGCTGCTGGCATTACACGACAGGCTCTTCTCACTCTTTCCTGTGTCTCCCTCTCACAGACAGCAAGTGCACCTTCTTACACACGTCACATACTGTCACCTCATACGTCACATACTGTCACGTCATACGTCACATACGTATACGTCCTCCCCGAGCAGAGAGGTAGCAGCATGGCTAACGTTAGCTGTGATGCTAGCGCAGCCGTGCGAGCAAAGCTCCCTCTAAGGTGCTCGCCTGTGCAATTGCGCACTGTTTAAGCGTCCTCTGCGTATAGCAAATCTATGCCACGCACTAAAATAGCACAACGTAGACCCCCGGACTGTTGAACAACTTAAGCTGTACATCAAGCAAGAATGGGAAAGAATTCCACCTGAGAAGCTTCAAAAATGTGTCTCCTCAGTTCCCAAACCTTTACTGAGTGTTGTTAAAAGGAAAGGCCATGTAACACAGTGGTGAACATGCCCTTTCCCAACTACTTTGGCACGTGTTGCAGCCATGAAATTCTAAGTTAATTACTATTTGCAAAGAAAAAAATAAAGTTTATGAGTTTGAACATCAAATATGTTGTCTTTGTAGCATATTCAACTGAATATGGGTTGAAAATTATTTGCAAATCATTGTATTCCGTGTATATTTACATCTAACACAATTTCTCAACTCATATGGAAACGGGGTTTGTATAAAACGTTAGTTTATCTTAGTTTCTTACCCAAATACATCTTGTAAATAACAAGTACCTCCCAAAAGTGTAGTATATAGAATGTTATATTACAATATACACTTTGTTTACATTTGCCGTCCCACTATGACGTCCACGATGCTGTTAAGACTTACACCAGGTTTAAGCGCACCGGTGAAGACATCCCACACAAGTCAGAGTCAGGCGTGTCATATATTGTTTAAAGTGTTTAAAGGTGTTACATATTATAAATAGTGGAATAGTGAAAGTTTACCTGTTGGCTTTTTGGCCGCGGCGAGCTGCACTTCCTGCGACGGCGCCTCCATCTTGTCTTTCCCGGCTTCAACACGTGACCGGCCAGGCGAGAGCAATCGATGCAAGAGTCGCGGATTGGTTAAGTCGAGCGCCGATGCCAAAAAAAAAGATAGTTTATTTAAACATTTAAATCAATTAATTTTACGAAATAAATTCGTCTTAATTTTATTGGTAAAAAAAAAAAAAAAGAATAAATACAAGTTAAATTTAGAAAATATTGCAATAATTACGACCCAAACTCGTTTTTTATTCCCATCATTTGGTGTGTTATTCTCTTGCAAAAGTTGGGATATAGTCCTGTGTATTGTTGTGTCTCCACTGAGGCTGAGCCCGGAGGATGAGGAGGATGAGGAGGATGAGGAGGATGAGGAGGATGCGGAGAGGCTGCACAACATCACTTTCTCCCTCCTTCCGCGCATCGGCTCGCTGAACGGACGCAAAGGAGCGAGAGAGAGAGACTATTACCGGACAAAAGTGTCATGTTAAGGCTGCAATAACTTATAACAATCAGATCGTTGAGGGCGAGGCGATCAGAGCAACTCTGACCGGACGAAGGACGACTAGGAAATTTTGCCGTTTTATACGTCCACCATCATCGGACTATATCTTCACCCAACTCTGGAGTTATCATCGTCGTTGCTGCGGACTGATGGGATGCAAAGATTGTAGTCCGAATCTTAAAACCCTCCCGAGGCTCCATATGGACACGATTCCAGCTCTCCGTGGTGACATTGAGTGACAGGTACACGTCAAAAAAAGGAGCCCCGGATCAACTTCCCGCCGGGTTTTAAAGTCTGGAATATTTGGATCGATGGTTCTCATAAGACCGAGGAAGAAACGCACTTAAGTCCGGCAAAATGTTCAAAAGCGGTAAGTGAGATTTAACTTTCAATGCTGGCGATCGAGCTGTGGATTTATTTATGTATGTATGTATGTATGTATGTATGTATGTATGTATGTATGTATGTATGTATGTATGTATGGTTCTCTTGGTTGCCACATGCATTCACTCATGCTATGCGTCTACATTTGCAAGAGCAGTGTGTGTGTGTGTGTGTGTGTGTGTGTGTGTGTGTGTGTGTGTGTGTGTGTGTGTGTGTGTGTGTGTGTGTGTGTGTGTGTGTGTGCAAGCACGAGGACGTAGGTGAGTCTGCACTGTGGTCTATGACTTGTTCCTCAGGTACTGCACCCTGCTGAAGTACTGCTGTAACAGTACAGTGTTGTTGTTATTGTACTGATGTAACAGTACAGTGTTGTTGTTATTGTACTGCTGTAACAGTACAGTGTTGTTGTTATTGTACTGCCGTAACAGTACAGTGTTGTTGTTATTGTACTGCCGTAACAGTGCATTGTTGTTGTTATTGTACTGCCGTAACAGTACAGTGTTGTTGTTATTATTGTACTACTGTAACAGTACAGTGTTGTTGTTATTGTACTGCTGTAATAGTACAGTGTTATTATTGTACTGCTGTAACAGTGCAGTGTTGTTGTTATTGTACTGCGGTAACAGTGCATTGTTGTTGTTATTGTACTGCTGTAACAGTACAGTGTTGTTATTATTGTACTGCTGTAACAGTACACTGTTGTTGTTATTGTACTGCCGTAGCAGTACAGTGTTGTTGTTATTGTACTGCCGTAACAGTACAGTGTTGTTGTTATTGGACTGCTGTAACAGTACAGTGTTGTTAGTATTGTACTGCTGTAACAGAACAGTGTTGTTGTTATTGTACTGCCGTAACAGTACAGTGTTGTTGTTAGTGTTGATGCAACAGTGCACTGTTGTTGTTATTGTACTGTCGTAACAGTACAGTGTTTTTGTTATTGTACTGCTGTAACAGTAGTGTTGTTGTTATTGTACTGCCAAAACAGTAGTGTTGTTGTTATTGTACTGCCAAAACAGTACAGTGTTGATGCTATTGTACTGCTGTAACAGTACAGTCTTGTTGTTATTGTACTGCTGTAACAGTACAGTGTTGATGTTATTGTACTGCTGTTACAGTACACTGTTGTTGTTATTGTACTGCCGTAACAGTACAGTGTTGTTGTTATTGTACTGCTGTAACAGTACAGTCTTGTTATTATTGTACTGCCGTAACAGTAGTGTTGTTGTTATTGTACTGCCAAAACAGTACAGTGTTGATGTTATTGTACTGCTGTAACAGTGCATTGTTATTATTATTGTACTGCGGTAACAGTACAGTGTTGTTGTTATTGTACTGCCGTAACAGTACAGTGTTGTTGTTATTGTACTGCTGTAACAGTACAGTATTGTTATTATTGTACTGCTGTAATAGTACAGTGTTGTTGTTATTGTACTGCCGTAACAGTACGGTGTTGTTGTTATTGTACTGCTGTAACAGTGCATTGTTGTTGTTATTGTACTGCTGTGACAATACACTGTTGTTATTATTGTACTGCTGTAACAGTACAGTGTTGTTATTATTGTACTGCTGTAACAGTACAGTGTTGTTGTTATTGTATTGCTGTAACAGTGCATTGTTGTTGTTATTGTACTGCAGTAACAGTACAGTGTTGTTGTTATTGTACTGATGTAACAGTACACTGTTGTTGTTATTGTACTGCCGTAACAGTGCAGTGTTGTTGTTATTGTACTGCTGTAACAGTACAGTGTTGTTATTATTGTACTGTTCTAACAGTACAGTGTTGTTGTTATTGCACTGTTGTAACAGTACAGTGTTGTTGTTATTGTACTGCTATAACAGTACAGTGTTATTGTTATTGTACTTCCGTAACAGTACAGTGTTGTTGTTATTGTACTGCCGTAACAGTACAGTGTTGTTGTTATTGTACTGCTGTGACAGTACAGTGTTGATGTTATTGTACTGATGTAACAGTACAGTGTTGTTGTTATTGTACTGCCGTAGCAGTACAGTGTTGTTGTTATTGTACTGCTGTAACAGTACACTGTTGTTATTATTGTACTGCTGTAACAGTACAGTGTTGTTGTTATTGTACTGCCGTAACAGTAGTGTTGTTGTTACTGTACTGCCGTAACAGTACAGTGTTGTTGTTATTGTACTGCTGTAACAGTACAGTCTTGTTATTATTGTACTGCCGTAACAGTACAGTGTTGTTGTTATTGTACTGCTGTAACAGTACAGTGTTGTTATTATTGTACTGCTGTAACAGTACAGTGTTGTTGTTATTGTACTGCTGTAACAGTACAGTGGTGTTATTATTGTTGCAGTGTCCAGTGCATTTTTATTCACTGGCTTTTAACCCAGCATGAGACTTTGAACTGTTTTTAGCTTTTAACTTTTTGAACTGTTTTTAACTTTTAAACTGTTTTTATTTAACAAACTGTTCTTAGGGTAATTTATATTTGCTTTTTAAATGTGTATTTTTATTTCTGTTTTAAACGTTATTTTTTAGTCTGTCCTTTGCCTTCATTTCTTTGTGGTGTACAGCCCTTTGTTTTTCAACTGTGCTTGTCTTTAAAGGGCTTTATAAATAAAGTTGGTATGGCATGGTATTGTGCTGCTGTAACAGTACAGCGTTGTTATTATTGTAGTGCTGTAACAGTACACTGTTGTTATTATTGTACTGTTGTAACAGTACAGTGTTGTTATTATTGTACTGCTGTAACAGTACACTGTTGTTATTATTGTAGTGCTGTAACAGTACACTGTTGTTATTATTGTACTGATGTAACAGTACAGTGTTGTTGTTATTGTACTGCTGTGACAGTACACTGTTGTTATTATTGTACTGCTGTAACAGTACACTGTTGTTATTATTGTACTGCTGTAACAGTGCAGTGGTGTTTTTATTGTAGTGCTGTAACAGTACACTGTTGTTATTATTGTACTGCTGTAACAGTACAGTGCTGTTATTATTGTACTGCTGTAACAGTACACTGTTGTTATTATTGTACTGCTGTGACAATACACTGTTGTTATTATTGTACTGCTGTAACAGTACACTGTTGTTATTATTGTACTGCTGTAACAGTGCAGTGGTGTTATTATTGTACTGCTGTAACAGTACACTGTTGTTATTATTGTACTGCTGTAACAGTACACTGTTGTTATTATTGTACTGCTGTAACAGTACACTGTTGTTATTATTGTACTGCTGTAACAGTACACTGTTGTTATTATTGTACTGCTGTAACAGTGCAGTGGTGTTATTATTGTACTGCTGTAACAGTACACTGTTGTTATTATTGTAGTGCTGTAACAGTACACTGTTGTTATTATTGTACTGATGTAACAGTACAGTGTTGTTGTTATTGTACTGCTGTGACAGTACACTGTTGTTATTATTGTACTGCTGTAACAGTACACTGTTGTTATTATTGTAGTGCTGTAACAGTACACTGTTGTTATTATTGTACTGATGTAACAGTACAGTGTTGTTGTTATTGTACTGCTGTGACAGTACACTGTTGTTATTATTGTACTGCTGTAACAGTACACTGTTGTTATTATTGTACTGCTGTAACAGTGCAGTGGTGTTATTATTGTTGCAGTGTGTGCGTGATGGTGGGGCTTCTATAGCCGCGATGGTTCACAAGGTTATTCACCGCTGGCCACACACGATATGAACGGCCAAGACCTTTGTGCACCTGATATGAGGTAGCGGGAAAAGCCCAAAGCATTAATAAAAAGTTTCTGCAGAAAAAAAAATATGAGCCAGTTGTGTAACTATTGTTTGTTTTTGTTGGCAAAGATGCTTTGACGGCTTTGACTGCATGGATATTAATACTCACAATTCATAATACCATCTATCTATCTATCTATCCATCTATCTATCTATCTATCTATCTATCTATCTATCTATCTATCTATCTATCTACACTGTAAAAGAAAAAATAGGTGATAAAACGCAAATTTTCAAGGCAACATGACGCAACAAGATTTTTGCGTTTTCTCAACTTTTGACAACTGCTGGCCAGACACAGTTTTGGTAGTTAAACATGGTGAAACCTTATTGGTGGGGCTGTGACTTTCCTGAAGTCCATGATCATCTCCACTGTTTTCTGGGCGTTCAGCTCCAGGTTGTTGTGGCTGCATCAGGACGCCAGCCGGTCCACCTCTCTCCTGTAGGCGGACTCATCGCCATCCGAGATGAGCAGTTTTACGGACTGGTTACTGCAGGTGCAGCAGTTTGTAAACAGGGAGAAGAGCCAGGGGGAGAGTACACAGCCCTGAGGAGTACCAGTGTTCGTGGTCCGACTGTCCGAGACAATCTTCCCCAGCCGCACGTGCTGTCTCCGGTCTGTCAGGAAGTCATTGATCCAACTGCAGAGGGAGCCGGGCACGCTGAGCTGGTAGCGCTTGTCTCGTAGCAGTCCAGTTAGATCGAAATCTGGGTTTAACGTGGTTAGTGGAACTCCCCCTGGTGTTGTGGTTATGGCGGTGGAGTGGAGAGTCTCTTTACATTTTGTCAAGTCGAGTCTAAAATCATCAAATTCACGACTCGAGTCCAAGTCATGTGACTCGAGTCCACACTTCTGCTTATCGGCAAAATAGTTTTGAAATGGGGAAAAGTAGACCAGATTGTTACTGTACAGTAGAAGCGTCAACAGCAGTCAAACACAAACAATCAATCAATCAATCAATGTTTATTTATATAGCCCTAAATCACAAGTGTCTCAAAGGGCTGCACAAGCCACAACGACATCCTTGGTTCAGAGCCCACATAAGGGCAAGGAAAAACTCACAACCCAGTGGGACGTCTATGTGAATTACTATGAGAAACCTTGGAGAGGACCGCAGATGTGGGTCACCCCCCTCCCCCTAGGGGAGACCGGATGCAATGGACGTCGAGTGGGTCTGACATAATATTGTGAAAGTCCAGTCCATAGTGGATCGAACATAATATTGTTAGAGTCCAGTCCATAGTGGATCTAACATAATAGTGTGAGAGTCCAGTCCATAGTGGGTCTGTGGATTTAGTTAATAGTGTGAGAGTTCAGTCCATAGTGGATCTAACATAATAGTGAGAGTCCAGTCCATAGTGGATCTAACATAATAGTGAGAGTCCAGTCCATAGTGGATCTGTGGATTTAGTTAATAGTGTGAGAGTCCAGTCCATAGTGGATCTAACATAATAGTGAGAGTCCAGTCCATAGTGGATTTAACATAATAGTGTAAGAGCCCAGTCCATAGTGGATCTAACATAATAGTGTGAGAGTCCAGTCCATAGTGGATCTGTGGATTTAGTTAATAGTGTGAGAGTCCAGTCCATAGTGGATCTAACATGATAGTGAGAGTCCATTCCATAGTGGATCTAACATAATAGTGTGAGAGTCCAGTCCATAGTGGATCTAACATAATAGTGTGAGAGTCCAGTCCATAGTGGATCTAACATAATATTTTGAGAGTCCAGTCCATAGTGGATCTAACATAATAGTGTGAGAGTCCAGTCCATAGTGGATCTAACATAATAGTGAGAGTCCAGTCAATAGTAGATCTAACATAATAGTGAGAGTCCAGTTCATAGCGGATTTAACATAATAGTGTGAGAGCCCAGTCCATAGTGGATCTAACATAATAGTGTGAGAGTCCAGTCCATAGTGGATCTAACATAATAGTGAGAGAGTCCAGTCCATAGTGGATCTAACATAATAGTGTGAGAGTTCAGTCCATAGTGGATCTAACATAATAGTGTGAGAGTCCAGTCCATAGTGGATTTAACATAATAGTGAGAGTCCAGTCCATAGTGGATCTAACATAATAGTGTGAGAGTGCAGTCCATAGTGGATCTAACATAATAGTGTGAGAGTCCAGTCCATAGTGGATCTAACATAATAGTGTGAGAGTCAAGTCCATAGTGGATCTAACATAATAGTGTGAGAGTCAAGTCCATAGTGGATCTAACATAATAGTGAGAGTCCAGTCCATAGTAGATCCAACATAATAGTGAGAGTCCAGTCCATAGTGGATCTAATATAATAGTGAGAGTCCAGTCCATAGTGGATCTAACATAATAGTGAGAGAGTCCAGTCCATAGTGAATCTAACATAATAGTGAGAGTCCAGTCCATAGTGGATCTAACATAATAGTGTGAGAGTCCAGTCCATAGTGGATCTAACATAATAGTGTGAGAGTCCAGTCCATAGTGGATCTAACATAATAGTGTGAGAGTCCAGTCCATAGTGGATCTAACATAATAGTGAAAATCCAGTCCATAGTGGATCTAACATAATAGTGTGAGAGTCCAGTCCATAGTGGATCTAACATAATAGTGTGAGAGTCCAGTCCATAGTGGATCTAACATAATAGTGTGAGAGTCCAGTCCATAGTGGATCTAACATAATAGTGAGAGTCCAGTCCATAGTGGATCCAACATCATAGTGAGAGAGTCCAGTCCATAGTGGATCTAACATAATAGTGTGAGAGTCCAGTCCATAGTGGATCTAACATAATAGTGACAGTCCAGTCCATAGTGGATCTAACGTAATAGTGTGAGAGTCCAGTCCATAGTGGATCTAACATAATAGTGAGAGTCCAGTCTATAGTGGATCTAACATAATAGTGAGAGAGTCCAGTCCATAGTGGATCTAACATGATAGTGAGAGTCCAGTCCATAGTGGATCTAACATAATAGTGTGAGAGTCCAGTCCATAGTGGATCTAACATAATAGTGTGAGAGTCCAGTCCATAGTGGATCTAACATAATAGTGTGAGAGTCCAGTCCATAGTGGATCTAACATAATAGTGTGAGAGTCCAGTCCATAGTGGATCAAACATAATATTGTGAGAGTCCAGTCCATAGTGGATCTAACATAATAGTGTGAGAGTCCAGTCCATAGTGGATCTAACAAAATATTGTGAGAGTCCAGTCCATAGTGGATCTAACATAATAGTGTGAGAGTCCAGTCCATAGTGGATCTAACATAATAGTGTGAGAGTCCAGTCCATAGTGGGTCTGACGTAATATTGTCAGAGTCCAGTCCATAGTGGATCCAACATCATAGTGAGAGTCCAGTCCATAGTGGATCAAACATAATAGTGTGAGAGTCCAGTCCATAGTGGATCTAGCATAATAGTGTGAGAGTCCAGTCCATAGTGGGTCTGACATAATATTGTGAGAGTCCAGTCCATAGTGGATCCAACATCATAGTGAAAGTCCAGTCCATAGTGGGGCCAGCAGGAGACCATCTCGAGCGGAGACGGGTCAGCAGCGCAGATATGTACCCAACCGATGCACAGGCGAGCGGTCCACCCCGGGTCCTGACTCTGGACAGCCAGCACTTCATCCATGTGCCCCCCCCCCCCAGGCAGAGGAGAAAAGAAAAGAAACGGCAGATCAACTGATCTAAAAAGGGGGGGTCTATTTAAGGGCTCGGGTATACAAATGAGTTTTAAGATGGGACTTAAATGCTTCTACAACAAACATGAGGTTAACAGTCGACAGTGGACAGATCTGTTGCGAACACAAAAACAGGTTTTCTGCTTCATTAGCACAGTAATCAAGCATAATTAATGCAATCAACCACCGCGGCCATGAAAAGTCAAGCCGAGAGGTGTCACAGCGCGTGAATCATCTGCCTGCACGCCGTGTGTTTGTGAATGGTGCCTCTGTCACGGAAGGTGCTGGGCCTCCGATGTGTTATTCTAGGTGCAAAGTCATTCAAATTCACCAGAGAACTTGTTCAATGTTCCTGCCAAAGCTGACACATCTCTGCCTCTCTCTCTCTCCACTCCAGACATGCTGCAGTTTGCTTGCACTTTTTGGCAGACTATACCTCAAATTAATTCGTCTTGAATTAAGTGATTTTTCTTCCCCCCCCATTCGGCAGCCGCACGGAATGGGCTCATTTGCATACGATAACTATGGAACATGTTAGCCACCACCTCAGCTCCATTTAGCACAATGTAAAATGGATGAGCGTCATCTCCAGGATGGTATATCCTGTGCATTATCAGTCCTAATAGCTTTTACTAACATGTCCATTAGCATGTCACGGAAACCAGGGCAGGCACGTCTGCTCGCATTTTAAATGCCAAAGAGCGTTGCTTATCAATATGTATGGTGACTCATGTTGGTCCTACCAAACGATATCGACCCTCGTAATGCTTTACTTGAAATGAGATGGCGGCACTTCTGGCACAAAGCTGTCAGAAGGCAGTTTTAGACAATGGGCCTCCCCTCCAAGCTGTTCCATCACCATGTTGTGTTTCATCTTGACTCTTGGAACAACAATAATCAATGTGATGGCAAAGGAAAACAAGGCTGTGTCTCTCTCTGCCCTTGAGGCACACAACACAAACCCTAACAAAACAGATTGGGTCAGACTTAAAGGGGAACATTATCACCAGACCTATGTAAGCGCCAATACAGGTAAAAGCCAGTAAAATTAGAATATTTTGAAAAACTCGATTTATTTCAGTAATTGCATTCAAAAGGTGTAACTTGTACATTATATTTATTCATTGCACACAGACTGATGCATTCAAATGTTTATTTCATTTAATTTTGACGATTTGAAGTGGCAACAAATGAAAATCCAAAATTCCGTGTGTCACAAAATTAGAATATTACTTAAGGCTAATACAAAAAAGGGATTTTTAGAAATGTTGGCCAACTGAAAAGTATGAAAATGAAAAATATGAGCATGTACAATACTCAATACTTGGTTGGAGCTCCTTTTGCCTCAATTACCGCGTTAATGCGGCGTGGCATGGAGTCGATGAGTTTCTGGCACTGCTCAGGTGTTATGAGAGCCCAGGTTGCTCTGATAGTGGCCTTCAACTCTTCTGCGTTTTTGGGTCTGGCATTCTGCATCTTCCTTTTCACAATACCCCACAGATTTTCTATGGGGCTAAGGTCAGGGGAGTTGGCGGGCCAATTTAGAACAGAAATACCATGGTCCGTAAACCAGGCACGGGTAGATTTTGCGCTGTGTGCAGGCGCCAAGTCCTGTTGGAACTTGAAATCTCCATCTCCATAGAGCAGGTCAGCAGCAGGAAGCATGAAGTGCTCTAAAACTTGCTGGTAGACGGCTGCGTTGACCCTGGATCTCAGGAAACAGAGTGGACCGACACCAGCAGATGACATGGCACCCCAAACCATCACCCAACCATGCAAATTTTGCATTTCCTTTGGAAATCGAGGTCCCAGAGTCTGGAGGAAGACAGGAGAGGCACAGGATCCACGTTGCCTGAAGTCTAGTGTAAAGTTTCCACCATCAGTGATGGTTTGGGGTGCCATGTCATCTGCTGGTGTCGGTCCACTCTGTTTCCTGAGATCCAGGGTCAACGCAGCCGTCTACCAGCAAGTTTTAGAGCACTTCATGCTTCCTGCTGCTGACCTGCTCTATGGAGATGGAGATTTCAAGTTCCAACAGGACTTGGCGCCTGCACACAGCGCAAAATCTACCCGTGCCTGGTTTACGGACCATGGTATTTCTGTTCTAAATTGGCCCGCCAACTCCCCTGACCTTAGCCCCATAGAAAATCTGTGGGGTATTGTGAAAAGGAAGGTGCAGAATGCCAGACCCAAAAACGCAGAAGAGTTGAAGGCCACTATCAGAGCAACCTGGGCTCTCATAACACCTGAGCAGTGCCAGAAACTCATCGACTCCATGCCACGCCGCATTAACGCAGTAATTGAGGCAAAAGGAGCTCCAACCAAGTATTGAGTATTGTACATGCTCATATTTTTCATTTTCATACTTTTCAGTTGGCCAACATTTCTAAAAATCCCTTTTTTGTATTAGCCTTAAGTAATATTCTAATTTTGTGACACACGGAATTTTGGATTTTCATTTGTTGCCACTTCAAATCATCAAAATTAAATGAAATAAACATTTGAATGCATCAGTCTGTGTGCAATGAATAAATATAATGTACAAGTTACACCTTTTGAATGCAATTACTGAAATAAATCAAGTTTTTCAAAATAGTCTAATTTACTGGCTTTTACCTGTATGTACCTTGATGTTGCAGAAAAAAGACCATATATTTTTTTAACCAATTTCCGAACTCTAAATGGGTGAATTTTGGCGAATTAAACGCCTTTCTATTATTCGCTCTCGGAGCGAATCGGGAAGCAATCCGCCATTTTCTCAAACACCGAGTCAAATCAGCTCTGTTATCTTCCGTTTTTTTGACTGTTTTCCGTACCTTGGAGACATCATGCCTCGTCGGTGTGTTGTCGGAGGGTGTAACAACACCAACAGGGACGGATTCAAGTTGCACCAGTGGCCCAAAGATGCCAAAGTGGCAAGAAATCGGACGTTTGTTCCGCACACTTTACCCACGAAAGCTATGCTACGACAGAGATGGCAAGAATGTGTGGATATCCTGCGACACTCAAAGCAGATGCATTTCCAACCATAAAGTCAAAGAAATCTGCCGCCAGACCCCCATTGAATCTGCCGGAGTGTGTGAGCAATTCAGGGACAAAGGACTTCGCTAGCACGGCAAGCAATGGTGGCAGTTTGTTCCCGCAGACGAGCGAGCTAAACCCCCTGGATGTCTTGGCTCACACCGTCCCTTATGCCACCGGAGATGATCAAGAGAAGAATATCGACCCTAGCTTCCCTGGCCTGCTGACATCAACTCCAAAACTGGACAGATCAGCTTTCAGGAAAAGAGAGCGGATGAAGGTATGTCTACAGAATATATTAATTGATGAAAATTGGGCTGTCTGCACTCTCAAAGTGCATGTTGTTGCCAAATGTATTTCATATGCTGTAAACCTAGTTCATAGTTGTTAGTTTCCTTTAATGCCAAACAAACACATACCAATCGTTGGTTAGAAGGCGATCGCCGAATTCGTCCTCGCTTTCTCCCGTGTCGCTGGCTGTCGTGTCGTTTTCCTCGGTTTCGCTTGCATACGGTTCAAACCGATATGGCTCAATAGCTTCAGTTTCTTCTTCAATTTGGTTTCCGCTACCTGCCTCCACACTACAACCATCCGTTTCAATACATGCGTAATCTGTTGAATCGCTTAAGCCGCTGAAATCCGAGTCTGAATCCGAGCTAATGTCGCTATAGCTCGCTGTTCTATCCGCCATGTTTGTTTGTGTTGGCATCACTATGTGACGTCACAGGAAAATGGATCGGGACATCCCTACCTGTACCTGATTGGCAGTCTGGCACACCTGGTGGCAATTGCCAATCAGGCCACTATTTATACCTGCCTCGCTGTGAGCTGTTCCTGTTTGCTGCTTCCTGATAGCTGTTTCCAGTTTGCCTGTATTTTTCTTTTGGACATTAAATCATGTTTCCCATCTCTGCATCTTGGGCTCCGTCACCACCTTTACCTGACGCTAACAAGTCACTAACATTAACCACTGACTCATGATTGTGCTGTAAAGACAGAATGCCAAACATGCATTATGCTCATTGTGCATGACAGGGATTAATATTAGGACAATTACACAAATGCATTTACTCACCAAAAAGACCCCAATTGTGCAGAATGTCAGCTTGTAGTCTGTCCCCCGCCATGCTGTTACTTAGAATGTAAGAATCCTGCATTGAAGCAAGCTACATTGCATGTGTGCATCAGATATGATCTGCACATTCATCAAATAAAATTGTTCTCTGTGACATATTCATATTTGTCATATGATGTGTGTGCAGTGGATAGCTCAGATTACACCAGGGGGAACTGTCTGTTGTTGCAATGTTAGCCTGTTGTATGGGAATGTAATTACCTGGCCAACATGCCCATCATTTAATGTGTTTAGTTGCACCGCATAGCCATTTGTGTAATTGCACACAGTGGGGGGTGTTAATTGTTCACGTCTGTGATGTGCACATCAATCAGTCAGCGCGGCCTGGGTGACATATCCATGTTATGGATGTATTCAAGTTCAAGACGATTGAAAAACTAGAAAATCGATTTATTTTTTTCTCCTCTTGCTCCGGCACACTTTTTTGGCCCCTCAGGAGCTTCCGTAGCTCGCACCGTCCCCTTTGCTTTTTTTTAACGGCACACGTAAGAAAAAAAAAACATGGCTGATGCTAATGAGAGCGAGACGTTTGTGCCAAAGAAAGGAAAAGTGTTGTCGGTGGTTTGGTTTTGCGGCAACAGGCGTGGAACAATGCAAATCTTTACGAGGCAAACAAGACCGCAAAAAGAAACTACCGTATTTTCCGCACTATAAGGCGCACCTAAAAACCACACATTTTCTCAAAAGCTGACAGTGCGCCTTATAACCCGGTGCGCTTTATTACGATTCATTTTCATAAAGTTTCGATCTCGCAACTTCGGTAAACAGCCGCCATCTTTTTTCCCGGTAGAACAGGAAGCGCTTCTTCTTCTACGCAAGCAACCGCCAAGGAAAGCACCCGCCCCCATAGAACAGGAAGCGCTTCTTCTTCTACTGTAAGCAACCACCCGCCCCCGGAAGAAGAAGAAAAACGCGCGGATATCACCGTACGTTTCATTTCCTGTTTACATCTGTAAAGACCACAAAATGGCTCCTACTAAGCGACAAGGATCCGGTTCATAAAAAGACGCAATCTCTCCATCCGCACACGGATTACTACCGTATTTCACAGCAACTGATATTTCTGTGAACCGCACTGTGGAACGGGAGCACGTACGGTGAATATTCGCACCACAGGGAATGAGAAGTCATCCTTCACTGTGGTTCTAGCTTGCCATGCTAACTTCCACCCATGGTGATATTCAAAAGGAAGACCTTGCCAAAAGAGACCTTTCCAGCCGGCGTCATCATAAAAGCTAACTCGAAGGGATGGATGGATGAAGAAAAGATGAGCGAGTGGTTAAGGGAAGTTTACGCGAAGAGGCCGGGTGGCTTTTTTCACACAGCTCCGAAGGCGAACACACCTTCACTAAGACGGGCAGACAGCGCCGGACGACATACGCCAACATTTGCCAGTGGATCGTAAATGCCTGGGCAGATATTTCGGTCACAACTGTGGTCCGAGCTTTCCGGAAGGCAGGATTCACAGAACTGCTGCACAACAACAGCGACACTGAATCCGATGACTTCGACGAGACGGAGCCGGCCATTTTTGGATCCCACGCTTGCGCAACTTTTCAATTCGGACACCGAAGACGAAGAATTCGAAGGATTTACGAATGAAGAATAACTTCAGAAGGTGAGCGCTATGTTTATTTTGTGTGTTGTGACATTAACGTTCGAGCAACATTATGTTGCTATTGCTCTACACCATTTTGAATTTGACTATGTTTGTGATTGCACATTTGCGTACATTTTGGGACAGAGTTGTTAGAACGCTGGTTTTCAATATATTATTAAAGTTTGACTGAACTATCTGACTGTTTTTTTGACATTCACTTTAGCGCAGCGTAGGCGCGGCTTATAATCCGGGGCGGCTTATTGGTGGACAAAGTTATGAAATATGTAATTCATTGAAGGTGCGGCTAATAATCCGGTGCGCCTTATAGTGCGGAAAATACGGTAACTGCAGGCTAAAAATTCCCTTACTATGGTGGAATTATTTACAGCAGGTATGTATGATGATGCCATGCATGATGAGAAAGAAGTAGTGATGGGTCCGGCAACACCGATGCATCGGCGCATGCGTCGAGCTCATAGAGCAAAACCCTGTGTCGGTTTTAGAAAGTCACGTGACCGATCATGAGCTGTTTTGGTCACGTGACCGATACGCCAACTGTGTCGCCTCCTCTGTGCCCTGTGAGCGGCTCTTTTCTACAGCCGGAGAAATAATAACTAAGAGAAATCGTCTAAAATGTAATACGTCGGAAAAACTTTTCTTTTTTTTTTTTTTTTAATAAAAATGTATAAAAAAAAATAAATAAAAAAAATTCCCAGTCCACAATCATCCACAACACGTTCTCTTAGATTTCCATGTTATGATACATGTTCACATTATTTATTGACTGTATCTAAAAAAGATAAAAATATATTTTTATTTAAATGAAGATATGAAATAATCCTAAATGACTTGGTTTATATTATTGTATATACTAGGGCAGGGGTCACCAACGCGGTGCCCGCGGTCACCAGGTAGCCCGTAAGGACCAGATCAGTCGCCCGCTGTCCTGTTCTAAAAATAGCTCAAAGAGCAGCACTTACCAGTGAGCTGCCTCTATTTTTTTTAAATTGTATTTATTTACTAGCAAGCTGGGCTCGCTTTGCTCCACATTTTTAATTCTAAAAGAGACAAAACTCAAATGGAATTTGAAAATCCAAGAAAATATTTTAAAGACTTGGTCTTCACTTGGAATAAGCGGTAGAAAATGGATGGATGGATGGGTCTTCACTTGTTTAAATAAATTCATTTATTTTTTACTTTGCTTCTTATTACTTTTAGAAATACAATTTTAGAGAAAAAATACAACCTTAAAAATGATTTTAGGATTTTTAAACAAATATACCTTTTTACCTTTTAAATTTCTTCCTCTTCTTTCCTGACAATTTAAATCAATGTTCAAATATTTTTTTTTTATTATTATTGTAAATAATAATAAATATTTTAGCTTCTGGTTTTTCAACGAAGAATATTTGTGAAATGTTTCTTCAAACTTACTATGATTAAAATTCAAAAAAATTATTCTGGCAAATCTAGAAAATCTGTAGAATCAAATTTAAATCTTATTTGAAATTATTTTGAATTTCTTTTTAAAAAAAATTCTGGAAAATATAGAAGAAATACTGATTTGTCTTTGTTAGAAATATAGCTTGGTCCAATTTGTTAAATATTCTAACAAAGTGCAGATTGGATTTCAACCAATTTAAAACATGTCATCAAAATTCTAAAATGTATCTTAATCAGGAAAAATGACTAATGATGTTCCATAAATTCTTTTTTTAATTTTTTCAAAAAGATTCAAATTAGCTAGTTTTTCCTCTTCTTTTTGTCGGTTGAATTTTGAATTTTAAAGAGTCGAAATTGAAGATGAACTATGTTTCAAAATTTTATTTTAATTTTTTTCCGTGTTTTCTCCTCTTTTAAACCGTTCAATTAAGTGTTTTTTTCATCATTTATTCTCTACAAAAAACCTTCCGTAAAAGGAAAAAAAAATGTACGACGGAATGACAGACAGAAATACCCATTTTTTTATATATATAAATGTATTTATTTAGCTATTCTTGTTTAAATCACACTTACGTGTAACTTACAAATGACAAGATGTTTACTTATTTAAGTGTGTATCAAACTGGTAGCCCTTGGCATTAATCAGTACCCAAGAAGTAGTTTTTGGTTTCAAAAAGGTTGGTGACCCCTGTACTAGGGCATCAAGTCAGTGTCAGTTGAGTCGGTCCATAGGTTGCCTGTAGGGATTTTTAATGTCCAGCAGATGTCAGTATTTAGTGACACAGTATCGACACAGTATCAATACAGTTTTGCAATGTGTCGAAACGCTTCATGACGCCTCATCAACCCATCACTAGAAAGAAGCAACAATGCGTAGAGCAGGGGTGTCAAACGTATGGCCCGAGGGCCGGATCAGAACCGCAAACAGGTTTTATCCGGCCCGTGGGGTGCAAAATATTCCCTTCTTCCTAAGGGGGGGCGGAACTAAGATTGTCATCAACAGCGATACTGCAGGTGAGACCACTTCCAGGTCCACACAAACCTCCACTCACCAGTCCACAAAGTCTGTCTATTAAGAACATGTGGACTCCCCCAGTACCTCTGGATTGGCAGACCGGGGTGGTGGTTCCTCTCTTTAAAAAGGGGAACCTGAGGGTGTGTTCCAACTATCGTGGGATCACACTCCTCAGCCTTCCCGGTAAGGTCTATTCAGGTGTACTGGAGAGGAGGCTACGCCGGATAGTCGAACCTCGGATTCAGGAGGAACAGTGTGGTTTTCGTCCTGGTCGTGGAACTGTGGACCAGCTCTATACTCTCGGCAGGGTTCTTGAGGGTGCACGGGAGTTTGCCCAACCAGTCTACATGTGCTTTGTGGACTTGGAGAAGGCATTCGACCGTGTCCCTCGGGAAGTCCTGTGGGGAGTGCTCAGAGAGTATGGGGTATCGGACTGTCTGATCGTGGCAGTCCGCTCCCTGTATGATCAGTGTCAGAGCTTGGTCCGCATTGCCGGCAGTAAGTCGGACACGTTTCCAGTGAGGGTTGGACTCCGCCAAGGCTGCCCTTTGTCACCCATTCTGTTCATAACTTTTATGGACAGAATTTCTAGGCGCAGTCAAGGCGTTGAGGGGATCTGGTTTGATGGCTGCAGGATTAGGTCTCTGCTTTTTGCAGATGATGTGGTCCTGATGGCTTCATCTGGCCAGGATCTTCAGCTCTCACTGGATCGGTTCGCAGCCGAGTGTGAAGCGACTGGGATGAGAATCAGCACCTCCAAGTCCGAGTCCATGGTTCTCGCCCGGAAAAGGGTGGAGTGCCATCTCCGGGTTGGGGAGGAGATCTTGCCCCAAGTGGAGGAGTTCAAGTACCTCGGAGTCTTGTTCACGAGTGAGGGAAGAGTGGATGGTGAGATCGACAGGCAGATCGGTGCGGCGTCTTCAGTAATGCGGACGCTGTATCGATCCGTTGTGGTGAAGAATTTACCGGTCGATCTACGTTCCCATCCTCACCTATGGTCATGAGCTTTGGGTTATAACCGAAATGACAAGATCACGGGTACAAGCGGCCCAAATGAGTTTCCTCCGCCGGGTGGCGGGGCTCTCCCTTAGAGATAGGGTGAGAAGCTCTGTCATCCGGGGGGAGCTCAAAGTAAAGCCGCTGCTCCTCCACATGGAGAGGAGCCAGATGAGGTGGTTCGGGCATCTGGTCAGGATGCCACCCGAACACCACCCGAGGGAGGTATTTAGGGCACGTCCGACCGGTAGGAGGCCGCGGGTAAGACCCAGGACACGTTGGGAAGACTATGTCTCCCGGCTGGCCTGGGAACGCCTCGGGATCCCCCGGGAGGAGCTGGACGAAGTGGCTGGGGAGAGGGAAGTCTGGGCTTCCCTGCTTAGGCTGCTGCCCCCGCGACCCGACCTCGGATAAGCGGAAGAAGATGGATGAATGGATGGATGTATGATGAGAAAAAAGCAACAATGCGTAGAGCAGGGGTGTCAAACGTATGGCCCGAGGGCCGGATCAGAACCGCAAACAGGTTTTATCCGGCCCGTGGGATGAGTAAGTATAAAAATGAGCCGAAATTTTTGAATGAAAGAAACTGCTGTTCTAAATGTGTCCACTAGATGTCGCAATAGCAATTATTTATATCTTTCTAGATGATGTTACATATGTAAAAAAAAGAAAAATAACCACGTTAGTGCACCAGTTGAAGAAAAATGAGCAAACTACATAAATAACATCCTGTAATTTGATTTTGATATTATTTTCTTTATCTTGATAGATTGAAATCGAACACCAGTGAGTTGACTGAGTGTCACATAACTTATTCAGAAAGTATAAATAAGGACAGATAAAGATAGAATGCTATTACTGCAACATGCAAGTGTAAAAAAACAAAAACATCAACATTATGATTTGTACATTTTCAGAATGTGCTTGTTCTATTTTTAAACCAAGAAAACAATCTGAAGTTTACTGCGTTTACTTCATCTACTTACTGAAACAAACTATAGTCCTCTCAATATTTGACTTTCTTATGTATTCGGATACAATAAACACTAAATTTTTTATTTACAGATGTACACTATATTGCCAAAAGTATTTGGCCACCCATCCAAATGATGAGAATCAGGTGTCCTAATCACTTGGCCCGGTGTATCAAATCAAGCACTTAGGCATGGAGACTGTTTCTACAAACATTTGTGAAAGAATGGGCCGCTCTCAGTGATTTCCAGCGTGGAACTGTCATAGGAGGCCACCTGTGCAACAAATCCAGTCGTGAAATTTCCTCGCTCCTAAATAGTCCAAAGTCAACTTTATTATAAGATAAGTGAAGAGTTTGGGAACAACAGCAACTCAGCCACCAAGTGGTAGGCCACGTAAACTGACAGAGAGGTCAGCATAGTGCAAAGACTTTCTGCACAGTCACTTGCTACAGAGATCCAAACTTCATGTGACCTTCCAATTAGCCCACGTACAGTACGCAGAGAGCTTCATAGAATGGCAAGGTCAGTTGAATATGCTACAAAGACAACATATTTGATGTTCAAACTCATAAACTTTGTTTCTTTTTGCAAATAATCATTAACTTTAGAATTTGATGGCAGCAACACATGACAAAGAAGTTGGGAAAGGTGGCAATAAATACTGATAAAGTTGAGGAATGCTCATCAAACACTTATTTGGAACATCCCACAGGTGTGCAGGCTAATTGGGAACAGGTGGGTGCCATGATTGGGAATAAAAGTAGATTCCATGAAATGCTCAGTCATTCACAAACAAGGATGGGGCGAGGGTCACCACTTTGTCAACAAATGCGTGAGCAAATTGTTGAACAGTTTAAGAAAAACCTTTCTCAAGCAGCTATTGCAAGGAATTTAGGGATTTCACCATCTACGCTCCGTAATATCATCAAAGGGTTCAGAGAATCTGGAGAAATCACTGCACGTAAGCAGCTAAGCCCGTGACCTTCCATCCCTCAGGCTGTACTGCATCAACAAGCGACATCAGTGTGTAAAGGATATCACCACATGGGCTCAGGAACACTTCAGAAACCCACTGTCAGTAACTACAGTTGGTCGCTACATCTGTAAGTGCAAGTTAAAACTCTCCTATGCAAGGCAAAAACCGTTTATCAACAACACCCAGAAACGCCGTCGGCTTCGCCGGGCCTGAGCTCATCTAAGATGGACTGATACAAAGTGGGAAAGTGTTCTGTGGTCTGATGAGTCCACATTTCAAATTGTTTTTGGAAACTGTGGACGTCGAAAGAGGAAAAGAACCATCCGGATTGCTATAGGCGCAAAGCGTAAAAGGCAGCATGTGTGATGGTATGGGGGTGTATTAGTGCCCAAGACATGGGTAACTTACACATCTGTGAAGGCGCCATTAATGCTGAAAGGTACATACAGGTTTTGGAGCAACATAGCAACGTTACCATGGACGCCCCTGCTTATTTCAGCAAGACAATGCCAAGCCACGTGTTACATCAACGTGGCTTCACAGTAAAAGAGTGCGGGTACTAGACTGGCCTGCCTGTAGTCCAGACCTGTCTCCCATTGAAAATGTGAAGCCTAAAATATCACAACGGAGACCCCCGGACTGTTGAACAACTTAAGCTGTACATCAAGCAAGAATGGGAAAGAATTCCACCTGAGAAGCTTTTCAAAAATGTGTCTCCTCAGTTCCCAAACGTTTACTGAGTGTTGTTAAAAGGAAAGGCCATGTAACACAGTGGTGAACATGCCCTTTCCCAACTACTTTGGCATGTGTTGCAACCATGAAATTCTAAGTTAATGATTATTTGCAAAAAAAAAATAAAGTTTGAACATCAAATATGTTGTCTTTGTAGCATATTCAACTGAATATGGGTTGAAAAGGATTTGCCAATCATTGTATTCCGTTTATATTTACATCTAACACAATTTCCCAACTCATATGGAAACGGGGTTGGTATATTTCATCAGTGCCAGGCTATGTTTATACTGGACTTAATGAACTACATTTAACCACGGCAAAGCACAGAATGATCAACTTGTAAGACTTGGGAGATTGGACTAATTGGAAATGCAGCAGGCGAGGCCCCCCCTTAATGTGATGAGCATTTCCAACGTCATTTATCTCTCAAGGAAGAGAACAAAGAGGGAACCGTTTGCTTTTGTCAGCTTTTATTATGTTTGTGCACACGCGACCAGCAGATATGTTTGCCATCTTGTAAATGCTCATTAATTAAGGATGCAAATATCCACCCATGCTGGTGATTGACGTTATGCATGGATACATTCTTGCTCCAAATATGAAAGGCTGCAACAATTATGTAGTATTTTTGTCAAATTGGTCACATTTAGAAAACATAGTTTACTGGGCAGTTGTAAATTACCTTAATACAGACTTAATGTAGACTTGGGGGCCACATTAAGAGAAAAAAATGTGACTGGGGGGTCAATGTGTATGTGTGTATAAATGATATACACACAGTATGTATGTGTGTTTGGGTCCCTTTTTTTTCAGGAACACTATTACCAAAAGTCACAATGTCTGATAGAATTCTAAAAATGTTTCGACAAACCACCTCAAAATGGAACGCTCAAAACGTACATGAAAATAAAAAAAGTGGGATTTACAATATTAACTACGAACAATAAAACACTGAATATTAACAACATATTTTACTTCTCAGACCAGCTCCTCCATAGACATATTTTACAATCAATTAAAACACAACTAAAATGTAAAATACATAAAAATATGAAGGCCAAGTGTAATAAAGACCTACAATATGATATATTATCACGTAAAAATCTGCTGTACAGTATGTGTGTTTGGTCCCGTTTGATACCAAAAGTCACAATGTCCGATAGAATTAAAAAAAGTTATGACAGACCACCTCAAAAAAAAGAAATGGAATTTTACAGTTCTTTACTGAATGGGACACCCAAAATGTACACGAAAATAAAGAAAGTGTGATTAAAAATATTAACTACGAACAATAAAACACTGAATATTAACAACATATGAACATATTTTACTTCACAGACCAGCTCCTCCATAGTTGTGTATCTTTTACAATCAAGAAAAACACAACAAAAAATGTAAAACAACAGCAAAATATGAATGCAAAGTGTAATAAACACCTAAAATGTCATATATAATCACATAAAAATATGCTGTACAGTATGTGTGTTTGGGTCCCTTTTTTTTCAGGAACACTAATACCAAAAGTCACAATGTCCGATAGAATTCTAAAAATGTTTCGACAAACCACCTCAAAACGGAACGCTCAAAACGTACATGAAAATAAAAAAAGTGGGATTTACAATATTAACTACGAACAATAAAACACTGAATATTAACAACATATGAACATATTTTACTTCACAGACCAGCTCCTCCATAGTTGTGTATCTTTTACAATCAAGCAAAACATAACCAAAAATTTAAAACAATAGCAAAAATATGAATGCAAAGTGTAATAAACACCTAAAATGTCATATATAATCACATAAAATATGCTGTACAGTATGTGTGTTTGGGTCTCTTTTTTTTCCAGGTACACTATTACCAAAAGTCACAATGTCTGATAGAATTCTAAAAACGTTTCGACAAACCACCTCAAAATAGAACGCTCAAAACGTACATGCAAATAAAAAAAGTGGGATTTACAATATTAACTACGAACAATAAAACACTGAATATTAACAACATATTTTACTTCTCAGACCAGCTCCTCCATAGACATATTTTACAATCAATTAAAACACAACTAAAATGTAAAATACATCAAAATATGAAGGCCAAGTGTAATAAAGACCTACAATATAATCACGTAAAAATCTGCTGTACAGTATGTGTGTTTAGTCCCTTTTATTACCGAAAGTCACGATGTCCGATAGAATTAAAAAGAAGTTATGACAGACCACCTCAAAAAAAAGAAATTTAATTTTACAGTTCTTTACTGAATGGGACACCCAAAATGTACACGAAAATAAAGAAAGTGTGATTAAAAATATTAACTACGAACAATAAAACACTGAATATTAACAACATATGAACATCTTTTACTTCACACACCAGCTCCTCTATAGTTGTGTATCTTTTACAATCAAGAAAAACACAACAAAAAATGTAAAAAAACAGCAAAATATGAATGCAAAGTGTAATAAACGCCTAAAATGTCATATATAATCACATAAAATATGCTGTACAGTATGTGTGTTTGGGTCTCTTTTTTTTCAGGAACACTATTACCAAAAGTCACAATGTCTGATAGAATTCTAAAAATGTTTCGACAAACCACCTCAAAATGGGACGCTCAAAACGTACATGAAAATAAAAAAAGTGGGATTTACAATATTAACTACGAACAATAAAACACTGAATATTAACAACATATGAACATCTTTTACTTCACAGACCAGCTCCTCTATAGTTGTGTATCTTTTACAATCAAGCAAAACACAACAAAAAATGTAAAAAAACAGCAAAATATGAATGCAAAGTGTAATAAACTCCTAAAATGTCATATATAATCACATAAAATATGCTGTACAGTATGTGTGTTTGGGTCCCTTTTTTTTCAGGAACACTATTACCAAAAGTCACAATATCCGATAGAATTCTAAAAACGTTTCGACAAACCACCTCAAAATAGAACGCTCAAAACGTACATGAAAATAAAAAAAGTGGGATTTACAATATTAACTACGAACAATAAAACACTGAATATTAACAACATATGAACATCTTTTACTTCACAGACCAGCTCCTCTATAGTTGTGTATCTTTTACAATCAAGCAAAACACAACAAAAAATGTAAAACAACAGCAAAATATGAATGCAAAGTGTAATAAACACCTAAAATGTCATATATAATCACATAAAATATGCTGTACAGTATGTGTGTTTGGGTCCCTTTTTTTTCAGGAACACTAATACCAAAAGTCACAATGTCCGATAGAATTCTAAAAACGTTTCGACAAACCACCTCAAAATGGAACGCTCAAAACGTACATGAAAATAAAGAAAGTGGGATTTACAATATTAACTACGAACAATAAAACACTGAATATTAACAACATATGAACATCTTTTACTTCACAGACCAGCTCCTCCATAGTTGTGTATCTTTTACAATCAAGCAAAACACAACAACAAATGTAAAAAAACAGCAAAATATGAATGCAAAGTGTAATAAACTCCTAAAATGTCATATATAATCACATAAAATATGCTGTACAGTATGTGTGTTTGGGTCCCTTTTTTTTCAGGAACACTAATACCAAAAGTCACAATGTCTGATAGAATTCTAGAAATGTTTCGACAAACCACCTCAAAACGGGACGCTCAAAACGTACATGAAAATAAAAAAAGTGGGATTTACAATATTAACTACGAACAATAAAACACTGAATATTAACAACATATGAACATATTTTACTTCACAGACCAGCTCCTCCATAGTTGTGTATCTTTTACAATCAAGCAAAACACAACAAAAAATGTAAAACAACAGCAAAATATGAATGCAAAGTGTAATAAACACCTAAAATGTCATATATAATCACATAAAATATGCTGTACAGTATGTGTGTTTGGGTCCCTTTTTTTTCAGGAACACTAATACCAAAAGTCACAATGTCTGATAGAATTCTAAAAATGTTTCGACAAACCACCTCAAAATGGAACACTCAAAACGTACATGAAAATAAAAAAAGTGGGATTTACAATATTAACTACGAACAATAAAACACTGAATATTAACAACATATTTTACTTCTCAGACCAGCTCCTCCATAGACATATTTTACAATCAATTAAAACACAACTAAAATGTAAAATACATCAAAATATGAAGGCCAAGTGTAATAAAGACCTACAATATGATATATTATCACGTAAAAATCTGCTGTACAGTATGTGTGTTTAAGTCCCTTTTATTACCGAAAGTCACGATGTCCGATAGAATTAAAAAAAGTTATGACAGACCACCTCAAAAAAAAGAAATTTAATTTTACAGTTCTTTACTGAATGGGACACCCAAAATGTACACGAAAATAAAGAAAGTGTGATTAAAAATATTAACTACGAACAATAAAACACTGAATATTAACAACATATGAACATCTTTTACTTCACACACCAGCTCCTCCATAGTTGTGTATCTTTTACAATCAAGAAAAACACAACAAAAAATGTAAAAAACCAGCAAAATATGAATGCAAAGTGTAATAAACACCTAAAATGTCATATATAATCACATAAAATATGCTGTACAGTATGTGTGTTTGGGTCCCTTTTTTTCAGGAACACTAATACCAAAAGTCACAATGTCCCATAGAGTTCTAAAAACGTTATGACAGACCACCTCAAAACGGGACGCTCAAAACGTACATGAAAATAAAAAAAAGTGGGATTTACAATATTAACTACGAACAATAAAACACTGAATATTAACAACATATGAACATATTTTACTTCACAGACCAGCTCCTCTATAGTTGTGTATCTTTTACAATCAAGCAAAACACAACAAAAAATGTAAAAAAACAGCAAAATATGAATGCAAAGTGTAATAAACTCCTAAAATGTCATATATAATCACATAAAATATGCTGTACAGTATGTGTGTTTGGGTCCCTTTTTTTTCAGGAACACTATTACCAAAAGTCACAATGTCTGATAGAATTCTAAAAATGTTTCGACAAACCACCTCAAAATGGAACGCTCAAAACGTACATGAAAATAAAAAAAGTGGGATTTACAATATTAACTACGAACAATAAAACACTGAATATTAACAACATATTTTACTTCTCAGACCAGCTCCTCCATAGACATATTTTACAATCAATTAAAACACAACTAAAATGTAAAATACATCAAAATATGAAGGCCAAGTGTAATAAAGACCTACAATATGATATATTATCACGTAAAAATCTGCTGTACAGTATGTGTGTTTAAGTCCCTTTTATTACCGAAAGTCACGATGTCCGATAGAATTAAAAAAAGTTATGACAGACCACCTCAAAAAAAAGAAATGGAATTTTACAGTTCTTTACTGAATGGGACACCCAAAATGTACACGAAAATAAAGAAAGTGTGATTAAAAATATTAACTACGAACAATAAAACACTGAATATTAACAACATATGAACATCTTTTACTTCACACACCAGCTCCTCTATAGTTGTGTATCTTTTACAATCAAGAAAAACACAACAAACAATGTATAACAACAGCAAAATATGAATGCAAAGTGTAATAAACACCTAAAATGTCATATATAATCACATAAAAATATGCTGTACAGTATGTGTGTTTGGGTCCTTTGTTTCAGTAACACTAATACCAAAAGTCACAATGTCCCATAGAGTTCTAAAAACGTTATGACAGACCCCATCCATCCATCCATCCATTCACCCATCCATTTGATACCGTTTGTCCCTTTCGAGGTCGAGGGGTTATGACAGACCACCTCAAAAAAACAGAATTCAATTTTAAAGTTGTTTTACTGAATGGGTCACCCAAAATGTACATGAAAATAAAGAAAGTGTGATGTACAATATTAACTATGAACAATAAAACACTGAATATTAACAACATATGAACATCTTTTACTTCACACACCAGCTCCTCCATAGTTGTGTATCTTTTACAATCAAGCAAAACACAACAAAAAATGTAAAACAACAGCAAAATATGAATGCAAAGTGTAATAAACACCTAAAATGTCATATATAATCACATAAAATATGCTGTACAGTATGTGTGTTTGGGTCCCTTTTTTTTCAGGAACACTAATACCAAAAGTCACAATGTCTGATAGAATTCTAAAAATGTTTCGACAAACCACCTCAAAATGGAACGCTCAAAACGTACATGAAAATAAAGAAAGTGGGATTTACAATATTAACTACGAACAATAAAACACTGAATATTAACAACATATTTTACTTCTCAGACCAGCTCCTCCATAGACATATTTTACAATCAATTAAAACACAACTAAAATGTAAAATACATCAAAATATGAAGGCCAAGTGTAATAAAGACCTACAATATGATATATTATCACGTAAAAATCTGCTGTACAGTATGTGTGTTTAAGTCCCTTTTATTACCGAAAGTCACGATGTCCGATAGAATTAAAAAAAGTTATATGACAGACCACCTCAAAAAAAAGAAATGGAATTTTACAGTTCTTTACTGAATGGGACACCCAAAATGTACACGAAAATAAAGAAAGTGTGATTAAAAATATTAGCTACGAACAATAAAACACTGAATATTAACAACATATGAACATCTTTTACTTCACACACCAGCTCCTCCATAGTTGTGTATCTTTTACAATCAAGCAAAACACAACAAAAAATGTAAAACAACAGCAAAATATGAATGCAAAGTGTAATAAACACCTAAAATGTCATATATAATCACATAAAATATGCTGTACAGTATGTGTGTTTGGGTCCCTTTTTTTTCAGGAACACTAATACAAAAAGTCACAATGTCTGATAGAATTCTAAAAATGTTTCGACAAACCACCTCAAAACGGGACGCTCAAAACGTACATGAAAATAAAAAAAGTGAGATTTACAATATTAACTACGAACAATAAAACACTGAATATTAACAACATATTTTACTTCTCAGACCAGCTCCTCCATAGACATATTTTACAATCAATTAAAACACAACTAAAATGTAAAATACATCAAAATATGAAGGCCAAGTGTAATAAACACCTACAATATGATATATTATCACGTAAAAATCTGCTGTACAGTATGTGTGTTTAGTCCCTTTTATTACCGAAAGTCACGATGTCCGATAGAATTAAAAAAAAGTTATGACAGACCACCTCAAAAAAAAGAAATGGAATTTTACAGTTCTTTACTGAATGGGACACCCAAAATGTACACGAAAATAAAGAAAGTGTGATTAAAAATATTAACTACGAACAATAAAACACTGAATATTAACAACATATGAACATATTTTACTTCACAGACCATCTCCTCCATAGTTGTGTATCTTTTACAATCAAGCAAAACACAACAAAAAATGTATAACAACAGCAAAATATGAATGCAAAGTGTAATAAACACCTAAAATGTCATATATAATCACATAAAATATGCTGTACAGTATGTGTGTTTGGGTCCCTTTTTTTCAGGAACACTATTACCAAAAGTCACAATGTCTGATAGAATTCTAAAAATGTTTCGACAAACCACCTCAAAATGGAACGCTCAAAACGTACATGACAATAAAAAAAGTGGGATTTACAATATTAACTACGAACAATAAAACACTGAATATTAACAACATATTTTACTTCTCAGACCAGCTCCTCCATAGACATATTTTACAATCAATTAAAACACAACTAAAATGTAAAATACATCAAAATATTAAGGCCAAGTGTAATAAAGACCTACAATATGATATATTATCAGGTAAAAATCTGCTGTACAGTATGTGTGTTTGGTCCCGTTTGATACCAAAAGTCACAATGTCTGATAGAATTCAAAAAAGTTATGACAGACCACCTCAAAAAAAAAAAAAAAAATTTTACTGAATGGGACACCCAAAATGTACATGAAAATAAAGAAAGTGTAATTAAAAATATTAACTACAAACAATAAAACACTGAATATTAACAACATATAAATGTTGCTCCTCTTTTACGTGGGATTTACAATATTAACTATGAACTATAAAACACTGAATATTAACAACATATGAACGTTGCTCCTCTTTTACGTGGGATTTGCAATATTAACTACGAACAATAAAACACTGAATATTAACAACATATGAACGTTGCTCCTCTTTTACGTGGGATTTACAATATTAACTATGAACAATAAAACACTGAATATTAGCAACATATGAACATCGTTTACTTCTCAGACCAGCTCCTCCATAGTTGTGTACATTTTAAAATCAATTAAAACACAACTAAAATGTCAAATACAGCAAAATATGAAGGCCAAGTGTAATAAACACCTACAATATAATATATTATCACGTAAAAATCTGCTGTACAGTATTTGTGTTTGGTCCCGTTTCATACCAAAAGTCACAATGTCTGAAATAATTCAAAAAAGTTATGACAGACCACCTCAAAAAAAAAAAAAGGAATTGTACAGTTTTTTTACTGAATCGGACACCCAAAATGTACACGAAAATAAAGAAAGTGTGATTAAAAGTATTAACTACAAACAATAAAACACTGAATATTAACAACATATAAATGTTGCTCCTCTTTTACGTGGGATTTACAATATTAACTATGAACGATAAAACACTGAATATTAACAACATATGAACATTGCTCCTCTTTTACGTGGGATTTACAATATTAACTATGAACAATAAAACACTGAATATTAACAACTTATGAACATTGCTCCTCTTTTACGTGGGATTTACAATATTAACTATGAACGATAAAACACTGAATATTAACAACATATGAACGTTGCTCCTCTTTTACTTCTCAGACCAAGCAAAACACAACAAAAATGTTAAAAAAAACAGCACAATATGAATGCATAGTGTAACAAACACCTACAATATGATATATTTTCACATAAAAATCTGCTTCCGTATCTGTTTCTGACAAGTGTTTGGGGCTGGCTGCTATGTAAACAAGCCCCGCCCACTCTGCTTTGTTCCTGGTCTGAGCTGCTGTGACCTAGATTACTGCAATAACTCCTATAACACTCAGAAGTGCAGATTTCAACCATTGAAATACTTTGTATAGTTCAAGACTTATGCTCATTTAGAAACATCACTGCACATCATAATGGAAAATACAGTTTTGATGTTAAAGGTCTAAAAACAATGATGTAGAACGTCCGGCGGGGCAAATTGAAAATCTTAACGATAAGTTTGTCCACTTTTTTAAGTCAACATAAATCAATTCATGGTATTTTTATTTTTTTAAATTTTTAAATTTTTATATTTAATGTTTTTTATTAAAATGTACTATTATTCAATCCGTAGATGTAACATATTTGACATACATATACTGATACAAATATCCACCTAATGCACATGAAAAAGACAAGACAGCAAGTATATTAAGAGTATTCATAATCATAAGTCAAGCCGACTTTTACGGATGCACAAATAATTGTACATTAAATGTAGCAATAATGTATATTAAAAAGGGACTACCTGTACATGAAGGGTTTAAAAAGGAGCGGGTTGTTGCTCAGATGCTGCATGTGGAGAGGATGTCCTCCACCAGGTGCTTGTAGACCCAAGTGTCTCCTTTCAGGCGACCACCTCCGGCCTGTGCAGCAAACACACCTCCAGTTCAGTCATGTCATGTTCGGATGTACTTTGTCTTTGCCCCACAGTAAGTCTTTGCTGTCGTCCAGCATTCTGTTTTTGTTTACTTTGTAGCCAGTTCAGTTTTAGTTTCGTTCTGCATAGCCTTCCCTAAGCATCAATGCCTTCTCTTAGGGGCAATCACCTTTTGTTTATTTTTGGTGTAAGCATTAGACACCTTTTTACCTGCACACTGCCTCCCGCTGTTTCTGACATCTACAAAGCAATTAGATACCGGCTGCGATCTACTGATATGAAAGAGTATTACACGGTTACTCTGCCGAGCTCTAGACAGCACCGACACTCGACAACAACACATCATTTGCAGACTATAATTAAAGGTTTGCAAAACATATTTTTAACCCAAATAGGTGAAACTAGATAATCTCACGGCACACTAGTTGAAAAACACTGATCTACAGGACTGCTTAAAGGCCTACTGAAATGTGATTTTCTTATTTAAACGGGAATAGCAGGTCCATTCTATGTGTCATACTTCATCATTTCGCGATATTGCCATGTTTTTGCTGAAAGGATTTAGTAGAGAACATCGACGATAAAGTTCGCAACTTTTGGTCGCTGATAAAAAAAGCCTTGCCTGTAGCGGAAGTAGCAGACGAGTAGCGTGACGTCACAGGTTGTGGAGCTCCTCACATCTGCACATTGTTTACAATCATGGCCACCAGCAGCGAGAGCCATTCGGACCGAGAAAGCGACGATTTCCCCATTAATTTGAGCGAGGGTGAAAGATTTGTGGATGAGGAAAGTGAGAGTGAAGGACTAGAGGGCAGTGGGAGAGATTCAGATAGGGAAGATGCTGTGAGAGGCGGATGGGACCTGATACTAAAACAGTAAATAAACACAAGACATATATATACTCTATTAGCCACAACACAACCAGGCTTATATTTAATATGCCACAAATTAATCCCGCATAACAAACACCTCCCCCCTCCCGTCCATATAACCCGCCAATACAACTCAAACACCTGCACAACACACTCAATCCCACAGCCCAAAGTACCGTTCACCTCCCCAAAGTTCATACAGCACATATATTTCCCCAAAGTCCCCAAAGTTACGTACGTGACGTGCACATAGCGGCACGCACGTACGGGCAAGCGATCAAATTTTTTGAAGCGTACTCACGGTACCGTGTCTGCGCATCCAACTCAAAGTCCTCCTGGTAAGAGTCTCTGTTGTCCCAGTTCTCCACAGGCCAATGGTAAAGCTTGACTGTCATCTTCCGGGAATGTAAACAATGAAACACCGGTTGTGTTTGTGTTGCCGTAGTCGGCTTCAATCATACTTGCCAAGCTTGAGACCTCCGATTTCGGGGGATTGGGGGTTAAGTTAAAAGTTAAAGTTAAAGTACCAATGATTGTCACACACACACTAGGTGTGGCGAGATTATTCTCTGCATTTGACCCATCACCCTTGATCACCCCCTGGGAGGTGAGGGGAGCAGTGGGCAGCAGCGGTGGCCGCGCCCGGGAATAATTTTTGGTGATTTAACCCCCAATTCCAACCCTTGATGCTGAGTGCCAAGCAGGGAGGTAATGGGTCCCATTTTTTATAGTCTTTGGTATGACTCGGCCGGGGTTTGAACCCACAACCTACCGATCTCAGGGCAGACACTCTAACCACTAGGCCACTGAGTCGGTGGGGGCGTGGTCGGGGTGGGGCGGGGGGCGTGGTTGGGGGCGTGGTTAAGATATATATATAAGAAATACTTGACTTTCAGTGAATTCTAGCTATATATATATATATATATATATATATATATATATATATATATATATATATAAATAAATAAAATAAATACTTGAATTTCAGTGTTCATTTATTTACACATATAGACACACATAACACTCATCTACTCATTGTTGAGTTAAGGGTTGAATTGTCCATCCTTGTTCTATTCTCTGTCACTATTTCAGAGCACACACATTATACAAATATACATTATAAAATCAATAAGAAAACGGGAGCTCTAATTTGGGAGTCTGCATTAGGATCAGAAGTTCCTATATAAACATTGCGCACTCACGTCGCCATTTTGTATTGATTACTGCAGCTGTGCACTGGATTCATTCACAAATACAAACTACAACTCACAAACACTTTAGAGTTAGGCTCCACCATCAGAATGTGTACTTAAACTTATAAAGATCACATGGATATTATTCAGTGAGTTGATTCACCAAAACTAGCCTGTTATACAGGAGGAAAAAGCACACAGGACGTTTCAATTGTTCACAGACTGGTCGTGCTCATCAGAATGACAAGACACTTCCGGTCTGCAGGTGATTGCATTCAATTGGGAAGAAACGCCCTACTGCCCCCTACTGACCAATGTGAATACTGATAAATGTGTAATGACAGCTCCAAAAACGAATTCAAACCACAAAATAAAATAAATAAATCAACACAAAAATGTGACACATTATGGGTGGGTCACATATGCATGTACAGTAGATGGCAGTATTGTCCTGTTTAAAAGTGTCACAACATTGCTGTTTACGGCAGACGAACTGCTTTACGGTAGACGGAAACTTGACTGCTGTTGTTGTGTGTTGTTCCTGCGCTGGGAGGACGTTAATGAAACTGCCTAACAATAAACCCACATAAGAAACCAAGAACTCGCCCTCGATCATTAGCTGTTTATATTGTGGGAAAGCGGACGTGTGAACAGGCTGTCAACACGTCACTCAGGTCCGCATGGACGCCCCCTCCAGCTCCGCCTGAATTTCGGGAGATTTTCGGGAGAAAATTTGTCCCGGGAGGTTTTCGGGAGAGGCGCTGAATTTCGGGAGTCTCCCGGAAAATCCGGGAGGGTTGGCAAGTATGGCTTCAATACACCGCTTCCCACCTACAGCTTTCTTCTTTGCTGTCTCCATTGTTCATTGAACAAATTGCTAAAAGATTCACCAACACAGATGTCCAGAATACTGTGGAATGTTGCGATGAAAACAGACGACTTAATAGCTGGCCCACCATGCTGTCCTCTACAATCCGTGAGGTCACGCGCTGACGTCATCATACCGAGACGTTTTCAGCAGGATATTTCGCGCGGAATTTAAAATTGCACTTTAGTAAGCTAACCCGGCCGTATTGGCATGTGTTGCAATGTTAAGATTTCATCATTGATATATCAAACTGCGTGGTGAACAAGACTTGTTCACGAGTGGGGGAAGAGTGGATCGTGAGATCGACAGGCGGATCGGTGCGGCGTCTTCAGTAATGCGGACGCTGTATCGATCCGTTGTGGTGAAGAAGGAGCTGAGCCGGAAGGCAAAGCTCTCGATTTACCGGTCGATCTACGTTCCCATCCTCACCTATGGTCATGAGCTTTGGGTCATGACCGAAAGGACAAGATCACGGGTACAAGCGGCCGAAATGAGTTTCCTCCGCCGAGTGGCGGGGCTCTCCCTTAGAGATAGGGTGAGAAGCTCTGTCATTCGGGGGGAGCTCAAAGTAAAGCCGCTGCTCCTCCACATGGAGAGGAGCCAGATGAGGTGGTTCGGGCATCTGGTCAGGATGCCACCCGAACGCCTCCCTAGGAAGGTGTTTTAGGCACGTCCGACCGGTAGGAGGCCACGGGGAAGACCCAGGACACGCTGGGAAGACTATGTCTCCCGGCTGGCCTGGGAACGCCTCGGGATCCCCCGGGAGGAGCTGGACGAAGTGGCTGGGGAGAGGGAAGTCTGGGCTTCCCTGCTTAGGCTGCTGCCCCCGCGACCCGACCTCGGATAAGCGGAAGAAGATGGATGGATAGATGGATGGACTGCGTGGTCGGTAGTAGTGGCTTTCAGTAGGCCTTTAAGATGGTCACGTAGACTAGACAAGACTCGTTGAAGTGGACTTTAGAGGTTTACAGGACCCATGGGTGGTGGTGGTGTCCTATCAGCGTATATCACCAGTTTGTTCTTCACACGGTCAAAGAACCACAAACATCCAAGGATCTCCTCTCCTCTTCCAACTTCCAGTAGACGTGACTCAGACATGGAGTGTTTATGATCACAGAGTCAAAGACCGAGGTAATACAAGCAGCAGGTCTGTGCTCATTAACGAAGGACAAACAGCCACTTTACTTTGAGAAGGGAGATGCAGGCCCAAAGCAAGCCGTTAAGGACAATGACATGAATTTCCACGAGGGCAATAAAGGCCCATCTGTCACTTAAATACGTTGAAACCTCTCAGCCGCCGTAAAGGCCTGGAGAACGTTCTATTTAAGGAGAATAGATTCTCGGCCCTCGCACAGGCCGGTCGTCTTTTTAATCCTCTCCGTGTCAACCCTGCAAGATCATTTCATGTCTACTCGCCGTTGTCTTGTTTTCCCGGCTTGTGTTCCCGGAGCCCAAGGAGGATAATGAAGCAAAAACATATCAAACTAAAAGCAATCCTCTAAAGCTTTTATTAAACCCCTTGAAGAATCAGAAGCAAATCAGGATGGGGCTGGGTTGTGTCTTCTATCGGATTCTTGTTAGGTCATATGAATTTGCCCAATCAAAACAGCCAGAAAAAAATAGAAGGAACGACACCTAAAGGATGCGAGTAAAAGTCTAAGCAAATTGATGCATTTGTAGTCTGGAGATCTCACCTACAGCACAGAGTGTCAACAGTCATTTTCTGAACAACATCTCCAATAATTGGATCGCTGACATTTACTAGGAAACAAAATATTGGTTCTAAACAATGATCTGGACTTGCATCCTAAACATTCAATTTTCCATTGAAAGCCGGGCCAATGTTGAGCCTTGACTGTCCTTTTATCCGGGTAGCCTGCCTTGGTCTTTGTTTGTCTAATCAGACACAACTTTAGGTTTCTTCGGTTGTTTTGTAGCATCTACCACAATAGCAGTAATTGCCCGTAGGCGCTCTTCTTCTTCTTTTAGTTTTCTGGCGGCACGTAGGAGTTCGTTGTTTGGCAGGGTTCCTATCACCCTCCTCAAAGTCACTAAGTGCCAGTGAGAGCGATGCAGACCCCTCAGGCCATGACAGAGGTGTCGATCAACGAGTTGTAAGTCCATGTCTCATCCCAAAACTTATGGACATATTTTATGAAGGTTGAAAAGTTCCTTAGTGCCGTTTTAAACATCCGTTATGGTCGTTCCATACAAGTGTTTGCTTAGCTAATTAACTTAACTGTATTAATGGAAGCCAGGGTGAACCCTGCCTCTTGACCCAAGTCACCTGGGCTATAATTCCAGACGCATTTTATGTATTTCTTTGCCAGTGTTCTGGTGAGACATGGTCCCAATTGGAATTCATGCCCTCCCCCCTCCCAGATCTGCACAGATACTGGGGGCACATGAATTCCAATGGGGACCATGTCTCGTCAGAACACCGGTACACTGAATAAGCATTAATTCTTGATACGACAGTTATGGTCATATGAATTTGCCCAATCAAAACAGCCAGAAAAAAATAGAAGGAACGACACCTAAAGGATGCGAGTAAAAGTCTAAGCAAATTGATGCATTTGTAGTCTGGAGATCTCACCTACAGCACAGAGTGTCAACAGTCATTTTCGGAACAACATCTCCAATAATTGGATCTCTGACATTTACTCATGCTAGGAAATAAAATATTGGTTCTAAACAATGATCTGGACTTGCATCCTAAACATTCAATTTTCCATTGAAAGCCGGGCCAATGTTGAGCCTTGACTGTCCTTTTATCCGGGTAGCCTGCCTTGGTCTTTGTTTGAATAGTTTGCATGGACTTCCGTCTTTTTTAACGAATGGGGAAAGGGGTAGTGACATATGCCGAAAAACAAGTCAGCACCTTTGTAGTTTTTTTATTTGGCAGGGTTCCTACCACCCTCCTCAAAGTCGATGATCTGGACTTGCATCCTAAACATTCAATTTTCCATTGAAAGCCGGGCCAATGTTGAGCCTTGACTGTCCTTTTATCCGGGTAGCCTGCCTTGGTCTTTGTTTGAATAGTTTGTCGTTCAACTAGTTGTAAGTCCATGTCTCATCCCAAAACTTATGGACATATTTTATGAAGGTTGAAAAGTTCCTTAGTGCTAACATAATAGTGAGAGTCCAGTCCATAGTGGATCTAACATAATAGTGAGAGTCCAGTCCATAGTGGATCTAACATAATAGTGAGAGTCCAGTCCATAGTGGATCTAACATAATAGTGAGAGTCCAGTCCATAGTGGATCTAACATAATAGTGTGAGAGTCCAGTCCATAGTGGATCTAACATAATAGTGTGAGAGTCGAGTCCATAGTGGATCTAACATAATAGTGAGAGTCCAGTCCATAGTGGATCCAACATAATAGTGAGAGTCCAGTCCATAGTGGAGCTAACATAATAGTGTGAGAGTCCAGTCCATAGTGGATCTAACATAATAGTGAGAGTACAGTCCATAGTGGATCTAACATAATAGTGAGAGTCCAGTCCATAGTGGATCTAACATAATAGTGTGAGAGTCCAGTCCATAGTGGATCTAACATAATAGTGTGAGAGTCCAGTCCATAGTGGATCTAACATAATAGTGTGAGAGTCCAGTCCATAGTGGATCTAACATAATAGTGAGAGTACAGTCCATAGTGGATCTAACATAATAGTGAGAGTCCAGTCCATAGTGGATCTAACATAATAGTGTGAGAGTCCAGTCCATAGTGGATCTAATATAATAGTGAGAGTCCAGTCCATAGTGGATCTAACATAATAGTGTGAGAGTCCAGTCTATGGTGGATCTAATATAATAGTGTGAGAGTCCGGTCCATAGTGGATCTAGTTAATAGTGTGAGAGTCCAGTCCATAGTGGATCTAACATAATAGTGAGAGTTCAGTCCATAGTGGATCTAACATAATAGTGAGAGAGTCCAGTCCATAGTGGATCTAACATAATAGTGTAAGAGTCCAGTCCATAGTGGATCTAACATAATAGTGAGAGTCCGGTCCATAGTGGATCTAACATAATAGTGAGAGTCCAGTCCATAGTGGATTTAACATAATAGTGAGAGTCCAGTCCATAGTGGATCTAACATAATAGTGAGAGTCCAGTCCATAGTGGATCTAATATAATAGTGAGAGTCCAGTCCATAGTGGATCTAACATAATAGTGTGAGAGTCCAGTCCCTAGTGGATCTAACATAATAGTGTGAGAGTCCAGTCCATAGTGGATCTAACATAATAGTGAGAGTCCAGTCCATAGTGGATCTAACATAATAGTGTAAGAGTCCAGTCCATAGTGGATCTAACATAATAGTGAGAGTCCAGTCCATAGTGGATCTGACATAATAGTGAGAGTCCAGTCCATAGTGGATCTAACATAATAGTGAGAGTCCAGTCCATAGTGGGGCCAGCAGGAGACCATCCCGAGCGGAGACAGGTCAGCAGCGCAGAGATGTCCCCAACCGATACACAGGCGAGCGGTCCACCCCGGGTCCCGACACTCCACTAGGGAGAGGGGGGAGCAGAGGAGAAAATAAAATAAACGGCAGATCAACTGGTCTAAAAAGGGGAGTCTATTTAAAGGCTTGAGTATACAAATGAGTTTTAAGATCGAATTGCAATTAGATATTTTCTCCAAATGGGAATGAGTTGCAACGGTGGTCATTAGTGGAGGATAATGAGGTGGAAGGGACAAACAACCTAAACCCTGTTGTTGTTTTTTTTTAAATATGCATATTTAATCTCTGATTAAGTGTGTAATTGGAGTTTAAAGGTCAAAGTCAAAGGCTTGGATGGGGGAGACCAGGCAGGAGTTGACAGTAATCCCAGGTGCTCTCCTGTTACACACTGACAGCCCCTTCCTCCTCCGTGGAGACCTTGTCTTTGTGTGCTGAGCAAAGCAATTTAGCTGCCTTAGCACCTGGACATCTGCCCTTTTGCCATTGAGAGTTAGCATGTGCTCAAGGCCGAGTGATGGTCCGCAGAGACCGCTGAAGGAAAAACAAGCGAGAGAGAGAAAGGTACTTTATATCTGGTACTTGCTGTCAATTCCTCGTGTTCCCACAGGTTGTTTCAAGATGTTTAAAGGTACTGACAGCACGTCCTGCGAGTGTGAAGGTTGACAGACAATTTTGATCGCTAGAAATTAAATCGGTAAGAATCAGTAAAACGTAAATAAATAATAATAATTAATTTGTCTTGTTTTGCTTATTATTTGAATTAAGCCTGGGCAATAATATGAATTTCATTGATAAATTCAAGCTTTTTCAGTCTTAACATTTTTTTTGGTGATGTATTTGCACACAATATATAATACTACATTTTTATTTACAGAAGTATTTCATTCAAAACAGAAGTTTTAGGTCTTCACATTAATCATCTCAATGTTGGAGAAGATGATTTATTTGCATGCAAAGTGCCACGCTACAATTCCATTGACAGAAAGCATTTTATTAAAGAGAGAAGTATTTCTTCCCTTAAAAAGCTCTTAATTGAGTTCTTTAAAAATGATTGCATAAAAAAACTCATTTACATCAGGTCTAAAAAAAACCAACATTATTCAAATTAGTAAAATCAATCAATCAATCAATCAAAGTTTACTTATATAGCCCTAAATCACGAGTGTCTCAAAGGGCTGCACAAGCCACAACGACATCCTGGGCTCAGATCCCACATCAGGGCAAGGAAAAACTCAACCCAATGGGATGACAATGAGAAACCTTGGAGGGGACCGCAGATGTGGGGACCCCCCCAGGGTGACCAGTGCAATGGACGTCGACTGGATCTAGTTAATAGTGTGAGAGTCCAGTCCATAGTGGATCGAACATAATAGTGAGAGAGTCCAGTCCATAGTGGATCTAACATAATAGTGAGAGTTTAGTCCATAGTGGATCTAACATAATAGTGAGAGTCCAGTCCATAGTGGATCTAACATAATAGTGTGAGAGTCCAGTCCATAGTGGATCTAACATAATAGTGTGAGAGTCCAGTCCATAGTGGATCTAACATAATAGTGTGAGAGTCCAGTCCATAGTGGATCTAACATAATAGTGTGAGAGTCCAGTCCATAGTGGATCTAACATAATAGTGTGAGAGTCCAGTCCATAGTGGATCTAACATAATAGTGAGAGTTTAGTCCATAGTGGATCTAACATAATAGTGAAAGTCCAGTCCATAGTGGATCTAACATAATAGTGTGAGAGTCCAGTCCATAGTGGATCTAACATAATAGTGAGAGTTTAGTCCATAGTGGATCTAACATAATAGTGTGAGTCCAGTCCATAGTGGATCCAACATAATAGTGAGAGTTTAGTCCATAGTGGATCTAACATAATAGTGAGAGTTTAGTCCATAGTGGATCTAACATAATAGTGAGAGTCCAGTCCATAGTGGATCTAACATAATAGTGAGAGTCCAGTCCATAGTGGATCTAACAATAGTGAGAGTCCAGTCCATAGTGGATCTAGCATAATAGTGTGAGAGTCCAGTCCATAGTGGATCTAGTTAATAGTGTGAGAGTCCAGTCCATAGTGGATCTAGTTAATAGTGGGAGAGTCCAGTCCATAGTGGATCTAACATAATAGTGTGAGAGTCCAGTCCATAGTGGATCTAGTTAATAGTGTGAGAGTCCAGTCCATAGTGGATCTAGTTAATAGTGGGAGAGTCCAGTCCATAGTGGATCTAACATAATAATTTGAGAGTCCAGTCCATAGTGGATCTAGTTAATAGTGTGAGAGTCCAGTCCATAGTGGATCTAGTTAATAGTGGGAGAGTCCAGTCCATAGTGGATCTAACATAATAGTAAGAGTCCAGTCCATAGTGGATCTAACATAATAGTGTAAGAGTCCAATCCATAGTGGTTCTAACGTAATAGTGTGAGGGTCCAGTCCATAAGGGATCTAGTTAATAGTGGGAGAGTCCAGTCCATAGTGGATCTAACATAATAGTGTGAGAGTCCAATCCATAGTGGATCTAACATAATAGTGTGAGAGTCCAATCCATAGTGGATCTAACGTAATAGTGTGAGAGTCCAATCCATAGTGGATCTAACATAATAGTGTGAGAGTCCAATCCATAGTGGATCTAACGTAATAGTGTGAGAGTCCAGTCCATAGTGGATCTAACATAATAGCGTGAGAGTCCAATCCATAGTGGATCTAACGTAATAGTGTGAGAGTCCAGTCCATAGTGGATCTAGTTAATAGTGGGAGAGTCCAGTCCATAGTAGATCTAACATAATAGTGAGAGTCCAGTCCATAGTGGATCTAGTTAATAGTTTGAGAGTCCAGTCTATAGTGGATCTAGTTAATAGTGGGAGAGTCCAGTCCATAGTGGATCTAACATAATAGTGAGAGTCCAGTCCATAGTGGGGCCAGCAGGAGATCATCTTGAGTGGAGACAGGTCAGCAGTGCAGAGATGTCCCCAACTGATGCACAGATGAGTGGTCCACCCTGGGTCTTGACTTTGGACAGCTAGCGCCTCATCTGTCCCCCCCCCCCTCTCCATCAACAGCGATACAGGTTACACTGAGGGTAGCTAAATTAAAAACTTTAACACTGTTAGAATTATACGCCACAATGTGAACCCACACCACAAAAGAATGACAAACACATTTCGGGAGAACATTCGCACCGTAACACAACATAAACACAACAGAACAAATACCCAGAACCCTTTGCAGCACTAACTCTTCCGGGACGCTACAAGGTGTGTGTGTGTGTGTGTGTGTGGGGTGGGGGGTGTATTTTGTAGCGTCGCGGAAGAGTTAGTGCTGCAAAGGATTCTGGGTATTTGTTCTGTTGTGTTTATGTTGTGTTACTGTGCGGATGTTCTCCCGAAATGTGTTTGTCATTCTTGTTTGGTGTGGATTCACAGTGTGGCGCATATTTCTAAGAGAGTTAAAGTTTTTTTTATACTGGCACCCTCAGTGTGACCTGTATCGCTGTTGATGAAGTATGTGTTGCATTTTTCGTGTGCGCGTACAGAAGCCGCACATATCTTGTGACTGGGTCTGAACGATGTTAGAATGGATGAAAAGCGGACGTGACGACAACTCGTAGAGGACGTTAAAGGCAGTGCATTTAAGGCACGCCCCCAAGACTGCGGTCCGGGTGGACGAGAAATAATGACTGATGAACAGTGATGGGATCGGCAGTTCTTTTGACTGTACTGAATCACTAGAATCAGTTCCTTAAATTGATTCGTTCAAAAAATTTGTTCACCGAATCACTTCTGCAGCATTCTGTGTGCAGGTCGGCGAATCACGAGTCAGTCAATAACAGCTTCCCCAGCGGCAGATCTCGGTGTGTGTCAGTTGGCGAACAACACAAGCCCTCAGCACCCAATGAACGACACGCACAGTGACTGAACGAGAGCCTCAATGTGACGTCCTCCTCCGCGACACAGTCAGTTCTCTGTGTCAGTAGGTTCGCGAGTCCTGTTGTTAAATATGTTTTATTGCACTGAAATGAAAATAATAAATAAATAAAAGTGGGGAATAAAAAACAATTGTTATAGCCTACTAAAATGCTTGCAATCAACAGTTAAATAAATAGGCCTTGTTTGTTTAGTGCAAAAACAAATATTAAATTAAGAAACCCTTAACAAATGCCAACATAAAAACTAAATGTTCTGTAGCAAAGAAAATGTAAACTTAAATATGCAAACAAAAAGAAAATAAATACCTTCAAAATAAAACAAATAAATTAAGAGCCAGAAATGCCAACATAAAAACTAAATGTTCTGTAGCCTACGTTTAAAAATAAAACAAAGAAAATATTAACTTAAATGTGCAAACAAAAAGAAAATAAATAGGCTACCTTAAATAAAACAAAACAAATATTAAACCAAGTGCCAGAAAAGCCAACATTAAAACTAAAATTTCTGTAGCTTACATTTAAAAATATAAAAATAGAAATATCAACTTAATTAAATATGCAATAAAAAAGAAAATAAATAGCTTAAATAATATAAAAATCAAGATAAATAATAGCTTATTTATATGTACATACATTAGTTATTATTTTTATTTTAAATCTTCTCAAACAGCCTGCCCTACACTTTACCCCCCGCCCCTCCCCCTCGCGTCGCTGCTGCTCAGCCTTGCCCTGCACTGACTTTCTTTCTTCTCCTTTTCTCATAACTTTATGTGTTGAGATAATGAGGACGGGGCGCGTGTGTGTGTTTGTTTTCATGTGGCTTGAGTCAACATTAGCCGTTAGCTTGGAGAATGAATGGAGAACGGATGCCAATGGCATGAAACATATCCCCGCGACGGGAGGAGAATCACTCGCGGCATTGGGGCAAGCAGAGCAGAGAGCGAGAGCGTTGTCGTTCACTGAGTGATTCATGTCGTTAATCCGCGGTGAACGAATCGTTCGCTCAGTCCCTCCCCCCGCCCCCACGATGAGTAGCTGGCTGCGTCGTTCGCCGACGTCACAGAATGCGCCAGTTCCACTCATACCGGCATGGTCGCGGCGGAGCTCAACTGAACTGAGAAAGGAACGAATCAGTTCATGAAGTGATTCGGTTCAGTACGTTCACTCAAAAAATTAGTTTGTTCGAACGAATCGTTCGCGAATGACACAACATTACTGATGAACACCTTGGTTGGATAATGAAGGTTGCCTCAGCTCAAAGCCTGAGCCCCGACATTAATGAGCTAGCATCCAAGAAAAGATGTCAGGTATCTGGCTTGGGCACATCAGATTAGATCAGTGTGTTGCAAACTGAGCAGTTTAAAGTCCTGAATGGTTGTTTTATTCATTATTTTATTTTCTAATTTATTAGCCTGTGGAAAAAGTTAATGTTGATATTTACCTCAGAAGGCTGCAAATAGAAAAGAGGCATTCTATTTTTATTTTTATTGTATTTGATATGCCATTGATATTTTTTAATTATTATGATTTGAAACTGGATTTTGCACGTCACTATAAAGTTATATAAGCCTTGCTTGTTCAATATTCAATGCAAAACTTGTTTGGGTCCCTATTAAAAGGTTAATTTGTTCAACCTTGGCCCGCGGCTTTGTTCAGTTTTACATTTTGGCCCACTCTGTATTTGAGTTTGACACCCCTGGGCTAGAGTATACAAATGAGTTTTAAGATGGGACTTCATTGTCATTTAAAACTATCAGTTTGTTCTTGTTCTGAATGATCTCTGTCATTTGTATTCAATTGTTTCTTTAAAAATGAGGTAAATTGTAACTACATTTTGTGATATGTGATGATCACCTCTTAAATACCCGAGGGGGCGTCTTTTTTTTTTGGAACAATCTCCTCTGCTCCTGAGTGAAAGTGGACCTCCTTGCTCACGATCCCATGTGACAGGCTGCTGTCAAAGCGTCACAGTATCATATGTCGTGTTATCTTGACGAGTGTGGGCGTCACACCTTGACATTCTGCTGCTATCACCTTTTAGCTCATTGAAACACTACAATGTTAATAATACACACTTCTACTTGGATTATCTGATCCATTACTGTGATGAGCCGCTGCTCGGATCCTGTTGTCTTTATGTTCACGATTCCCTTTAGTTCTGTTTTTCAGCACCCGAGTTAGTATTTCTTGAAGACAAAGCAAGGCCAGCAACACCCGTGTCCTTCTAATAATTTCAAAGACGAACTCCACAGACCAATTTTGAAAATGTATTCGTCAGTGTGCAATTTTCAACAGGAAGTGATGCACTTAAATAGTCACAGCTGTGGTCAATCAATTGACATAATTCCTTGGTTGCCATGGGAGCTGATTATTGTCACCTGCCCGTGATTAGTGGTCGCTGTGCTCACCTGCTCCCGGGCACTAATCAGAGAGCTATTTATTCCTGCCTCTCGCCACACTTGGTGTGGCTGTCTTGTTTGCTTCACCCGACATTACGTTGAATATATTAGCTTCTTGTTTTTCATTGATTGATTGGAACTTTTATTAGTAGACTGCACAGTATTCCATACAATTGACCACTAAATGGTAACACCTAGTGATGGGTTGATGAGGCGTCACGAAGCGTTTCGACACATTGCAAAACTGTATTGATACTGTGTCGATACTGTGTCACTAAATACTGACATCTGCTGGACATTAAAAATCCCTACAGGCAACCTATGGACCGACTCAACTGACACTGATTTGATGCCCTAGTACAGGGGTCACCAACCTTTTTGAAACCAAAAACTACTTCTTGGGTACTGATTAATGCGAAGGGCTACCAGTTTGATACACACTTAAATAAATAAATATATTGTCATTTGTAAGTTACACGTAAGTGTGATTTAAACAAGAATAGCTAAATAAATACATTTATATATATAAAAAAAATGGGTATTTCTGTCTGTCATTCCGTCGTACATTTTTTTTTTCCTTTAACGGAAGGTTTTTTGTAGAGAATAAATGATGAAAAAAACACTTAATTGAACGGTTTAAAAGAGGAGAACACACGAAAAAAATTAAAATAAAATTTTGAAACATAGTATATCTTCAATTTCGACTCTTTAAAATTCAAAATTCAACCGACAAAAAGAAGAGAAAAACTAGCTAATTTGAATCTTTTTGAAAAAATTAAAAAAAAAGAATTTATGGAACATCATTAGTAATTTTTCCTGATTAAGATACATTTTAGAATTTTGATGACATGTTTTAAATTGGTTAAAATCCAATCTGCACTTTGTTAGAATATATATAACAAATTGGACCAAGCTATATTTCTAACAAAGACAAATCAGTATTTCTTCTAGATTTTCCAGAACAAAAATTTTAAAAGAAATTCAAAATACTTTGAAATAAGATTTAAATTTGATTCGACAGATTTTCTAGATTTGCCAGAATATTTTTTTTTTTAATTTTAATCATAGTAAGTTTGAAGAAATATTTCACAAATATTCTTCGTCGAAAAAACAGAAGCTAAAATATTTATTATTCTTTACAATAATAAAAAAAAAATTACTTGAACATTGATTTAAATTGTCAGGAAAGAAGAGGAAGACATTTAAAAGGTAAAAAGGTATATTTGTTTAAAAATCCTAAAATCATTTTTAAGGTTGTATTTTTTTCTCTAAAATTGTATTTCTAAAAGTAATAAGAAGCAAAGTAAAAAATAAATGAATTTATTTAAACAAGTGAAGACCCATCCATCCATCCATTTTCTACCGCTTATTCCAAGTGAAGACCAAGTCTTTAAAATATTTTCTTGGATTTTCAAATTCTATTTGAGTTTTGTCTCTTTTAGAATTAAAAATGTTGAGCAAAGCGAGACCAGCTTGCTAGTAAATAAATACAATTTAAAAAATAGAGGCAGCTCACTGGTAAGTGCTGCTCTTTGAGCTATTTTTAGAACAGGCCAGCGGGCGACTGATCTGGTCCTTACGGGCTACCTGGTGACCGCGGGCACCGCGTTGGTGACCCCTGCCCTAGTATATACAATAATATAAACCAAGTCATTGTATTTCATTTAGGATTATTTCATATCTTCATTTAAATAAAAATATTTTTATCTTTGTCAGCACCTCCAAGTCCGAGTCCATGGTTCTCGCCCGGAAAAGGGTGGAGTGCCATCTCCGGGTTGGGGAGGAGATCTTGCCCCAAGTGGAGGAGTTCAAGTACCTCGGAGTCTTGTTCACGAGTGAGGGAAGAGTGGATCGTGAGATCGACAGGCGGATCGGTGCGGCGTCTTCAGTAATGCGGACGCTGTATCGATCCGTTGTGGTGAAGAAGGAGCTGAGCCGGAAGGCAAAGCTCTCAATTTACCGGTCGATCTACGTTCCCATCCTCACCTATGGTCATGAGCTTTGGGTTATGACCGAAAGGACAAGATCACGGGTACAAGCGGCCGAAATGAGTTTCCTCCGCCGGGTGGCAGGGCTCTCCCTTAGAGATAGGGTGAGAAGCTCTGTCATCCGGGGGGAGCTCAAAGTAAAGCCGCTGCTCCTCCACATGGAGAGGAGCCAGATGAGGTGGTTCGGGCATCTAGTCAGGATGCCACCCGAGCGCCTCCCTAGGGAGGTGTTTAGGGCACGTCCGACCGGTAGGAGGCCACGAGGAAGACCCAGGACACGTTGGGAAGACTATGTCTCCCGACTGGCCTGGGAACGCCTCGGGATCCCCTGGGAGGAGCTGGACGAAGTGGCTGGGGAGAGGGAAGTCTGGGCTTCCCTGCTTAGGCTGCTGCCCCCGCGACCCGACCTCGGATAAGCGGAAGAAGATGGATGGATGGATGGATTTTTATCTTTTTTAGATACAGTCAATAAATAATGTGAACATGTATCATAACATGGAAATCTAAGAGAACGTGTTGTGGATGATTGTGGACTGGGAATTTTTTTAATTAAATTTTTTTACACATTTTTATAAAAAAATAAAATAAAAAAAAGTTTTTCCGACGTATTACATTTTAGACAATTTGTCTTCTTAGTTATTATTTCTCCGGCTGTAGAAAAGACCCGCGTATACGTCCTCCCCGAGCAGAGAGGTAGCAGCATGGCTAACGTTAGCTGTGATGCTTGCTCCCTCTAAGGTGCTCGCCTGTGCAATTGTGCACTGTTTAAGCGTCCTCTGCGCATAGCAAATCTATGGCACGCACAAAAATCAAATAAAAAAATAAGCGCATAACAATTTTCGACACACGGACACGACAGAGACAACAGTTTTCGTCATCATTGTTCAAATATTGTGACGCCTGTCGAGACGCTTATCTCCATTCAGTGCCACACGTCCACACCATCAAAATGCTGAGGCAAAAATTTCCACATCAACACCGTATGAAAAAATGAGTGATTTTTTTAGTTGTGATTTCCTTCTCTGCATGAAAGTTTAAAAGTAGCATATATTAATGCAGTATGAAGAAGAATGTTTTAATGTAGACATGCAAGCCTTGAAAGAACATTTTGAAAATCAAGACTACATTTCCTGCAAATGGGTGCATTTCTACCCTATATTTTAACTTTAGATTTATTCTCATATCAAACTCTTTTGGCTGTCTTTTTGACACTTACCCTCCACACCCTGGATTATAAATAATGTAAATAATTCAATGTGATTATCTTGTGTGATGACTGTATTATGATGATAGTATATATCTGATAGTATATATCTGTATCATGAATCAATTTAAGTGGACCCCGACTTAAACAAGTGGAAAAACTTATTGGGGTGTTACCATTTAGTGGTCAATTGTACGGAATATGTACTTCACTGTGCAACCTACTAATAAAAGTCTCAATCAATCAATCAAAACACATAGAATCATCATACTGCTGTGATTATATGCATCAAGTGTTCATTCAAGGCTAAGGCAAAATATCCAGATATATATCGTGTATCGCAATATGGCCTTAAAATATCGCAATATTAAAAAAAGGCCATATCGCCCAGCCCTAGTTCAATGATGACATTTCTGTTTGTCATGTATCATTTTGTCTATTTTGTGTTTATCCTTGAATAAACAGGTCAGTTTCTTGTTACCAACCATTGTGTATTATTCAAACTCCCCTAATTCAGCTGGCTAGTTGTTATCAAGAGTACTAAAACCCTTTTCAACATGATTCTGACAACTAAGTAGGCTAAATAACTTTAAACTTTAATACATGCTCGGATAGGCCAGTATCGGTCAGTATTGGTATCGGTATCGGATCGGAAATGCAAAAACAATATCGGTATCGGATCGGAAGTGCAAAAACCTGGATCGGGACATCCCTAATCTGGGGTGGAGGTCTAGAAGTAATCTGACTAGCTTGTTCTGGGATGTTTGGAGTCTTGATTTGAGGGTTTTGGAGACGCTAGGGTACCAGGAGGCGTTCCAATTCTCGTTGTTCCTGTGCTTAGTTTCGCCATAGCTGCCCGTGCTATCGGCACACTTCTCTGTCTATTCGTATGTTGCCTGATTTATGAAAGCTAGTCATGTTTCATGCTTCTGCATGTCCGTCTGCATCTCGGGGAAACGATTACCATGCAACTGTAACAATGACAGAAGCATCAGTTGAGAAGACTGAAGCTGATGCAAGTCTTTAATAGAGGATGCTGCCTCACATAGTGGGTTGGCAAATAAATACAAGAGGATTTACACCACGATTAAATTAATTAGTTGGAAAGAGGATGTCATTGGTGTTATTTAGAAAGGCAGGACTTAGAAAGCGATGAAGACGCAGTAATTGCAGGATATATAGGCCAAGGTCCTTTTCACCGTCTCACATGCAAATCCCTCTGAAGTGACTCTTAGATTCCCTCATTTGCGTCTGTAGAAGCATGCGTTGACCTTTTTTTTAAAGGCTAAGAATGAAATTATTTTATTTGTATCCTTGTCGAAATTGGAGACAGGAAAGCGTCGCTCTGTTCCAGGTCCACTTTCGCGAAATTGGAGTCTATTTCTGGCATATCTCTCATGCACTCGCATCTTATGTGTTTGGGCAGTCGGAATGGGTCGAGTCCTTGACATTTTTGTCCTTATTCCCTAACACGCATCACACACTGAGATGCTGGATCACCATAGCTCGTTATGCGGATAACAAGAACGAGAAGCAAATAATTCACTTTAGGTGAAAATGTTGGTTTTCTTCTTTTTAGTCCCATTTGATATTTTTTTGCACTTCTCTTTGTGTGAGTTCGCTGTATTTTATTGTCTGATTAGCAAGAGTAATGATGTCACACTTACATGAAATACAAACTACAAAAGCAGAGAAGTTGTCACGTTGTGTAAATAGTGAGTTTGAGTTTGAGTTTATTTGGAACATGCAAGCATACAACATGATACATCACAATCTCCAGTTTCTCTTTTCGACATGTTCGAAAAGGAGTAGGAAGAAGCAGAGCTCATTTAATCCTACCCCTTTTCTTTTACATAACAGTTGCTAAAACTTTTGTTCACTTCCTGTTCTCAATGTATTCACAATATACTCCATAAGTAATCACAATAAAATAAGTAAATAAATAATAATTGGTGAAGTAAGTTACATTTCATATGTTGAGATAAGTAAGATTATTTTGTGAGTGAAAGAATGAGGAAGGAGTGCCTGGGGAATCTGTGGTGGGCTCTTCTATTTCTGGGGCTGAGGTTGCTGAGGTAGTTAAAAAGCTCCTCGGTGGCAAGGCCCCGGGGGTGGATGAGATCCGCCCGGAGTTCCTTAAGGCTCTGGATGCTGTGGGGCTGTCTTGGTTGACAAGACTCTGCAGCATCGCGTGGACATCGGGGGCGGTACCTCTGGATTGGCAGACCGGGGTGGTGGTTCCTCTCTTTAAGAAGGGGAACCGGAGGGTGTGTTCTAACTATCGTGGGATCACACTCCTCAGCCTTCCCGGTAAGGTCTATTCAGGTGTACTGGAGAGGAGGCTACGCCGGATAGTCGAACCTCAGATTCAGGAGGAACAGTGTGGTTTTCGTCCTGGTCGTGGAACTGTGGACCAGCTCTATACTCTCGGCAGGGTCCTTGAGGGTGCATGAGAGTTTGCCCAACCAGTCTACATGTGTTTTGTGGACTTGGAGAAGGCATTCGACCGTGTCTCTCGGGAAGTCCTGTGGGGAGTGCTCAGAGAGTATGGGGTATCGGACTGTCTGATTTTGGCGGTCCACTCCCTGTATGATCAGTGTCAGAGCTTGGTCCGCATTGCCGGCAGTAAGTCGGACACGTTTCCAGTGAGGGTTGGACTCCGCCAAGGCTGCCCTTTGTCACCCATTCTGTTCATAACTTTTATGGACAGAATTTCTAGGCGCAGTCAAGGCGTTGAGGGGATCTGGTTTGGTGGCTGCAGGATTAGGTCTCTGCTTTTTGCAGATGATGTGGTCCTGATGGCTTCATCTGGCCAGGATCTTCAGTTCTCGCTGGATCGGTTCGCAGCCGAGTGTGAAGCGACTGGGATGAGAATCAGCACCTCCAAGTCCGAGTCCATGGTTCTCGCCCGGAAAAGGGTGGAGTGCCATCTCCGGGTTGGGGAGGAGACCCTGCCCCAAGTGGAGGAGTTCAAGTACCTCGGAGTCTTGTTCACGAGTGAGGGAAGAGTGGATGGTGAGATCGACAGGCGGATCGGTGCGGCATCTTCAGTAATGCGGACGCTGTATCGATCCGTTGTGGTGAAGAAGGAGCTGAGCCGGAAGGCAAAGCTCTCAATTTACCGGTCGATCTACGTTCCTATCCTCACCTATGGTCATGAGCTTTGGGTTATGACCGAAAGGACAAGATCACGGGTACAAGCGGCCGAAATGAGTTTCCTCCGCCGGGTGGCAGGGCTCTCCCTTAGAGATAGGGTGAGAAGCTCTGTCATCCGGGGGGAGCTCAAAGTAAAGCCGCTGCTCCTCCACATGGAGAGGAGCCAGATGAGGTGGTTCGGGCATCTGGTCAGGATGCCACCCGATCGCCTCCCTCGGGAGGTGTTTAGGGCACGTCCGACCGGTAGGAGGCCACGGAGAAGACCCAGGACACGCTGGGAAGACTATGTCTCCCGGCTGGCCTGGGAACGCCTCGGGATCCCCCGGTAGGAGCTGGACGAAGTGGCTGGGGAGAGGGAAGTCTGGGCTTCCCTGCTTAGGCTGCTGCCCCCGCGACCCGACCTCGGATAAGCGGAAGAAGATGGATGGATGGATGGAATGAAAGAATGGATGAGTTAAATAAATTCAGAATGTTTATCATGGTTCTTCTTCTTTGTACTTTGTAAACACTTTAAGTTTAAAGACTTTCTTGAAGTGGATCATATTAGTACATTGTTTGATTGCTTTGCTTAATCAATTCCATCATTTAATTCCACATACTGATATACTGAAGGTCTTAAGTGTTGTACGTGCATACAAATGTTTTAAATTACATTTCTCCCTAAGATTATATTTCTCCTCTTTTTTTGAGAAGAATTGTTGTATATTCTTGGGTAGCAGGTTATAGTTTGCTTTGTGTATCATTTTAGCTGTTTGCAAATTCACTATGTCGTAGAATTTCAGTATCTTTGATTCAATAAATAAAGGATTTGTGTGTTCTCTATATCCAACATGATGTATTATTATAACTGATCTTTTTTGTAACACCGTTAATGAATGAAGTGTACTTTTGTAATTATTTCCCCATATTTCTGCACAATAACTCAGATATGGTAACACTAGTGAGCAGTAGAGAATATGAAGTGATTTTTTGTCCAGAACATGTTTTGCTTTATTCATTATTGACGTGTTTCTTGCTACTTTATGTTGTATATTTTTTACGTGAGATTTCCAGTTCAACTTATCATCAATCATTATACCTAGAAATTTGGTTTCATTTACTCTTTCAATTTCTATTCCGTCTATTTGTATTTGTGTTTGACTTTCTCTTCTACTGTTACCAAATAGCATTATTTTAGTTGTACTGAGATTCAACGATAATCTGTTTTTGTCAAACCATCTTTTTAATTTGTTCATTTCTTCTGTTATTATTTGTAGTATCTTCTGTGTGTTCTCTCCTGAACAAAACGCTGTTGTATCATCCGCAAATAATACTAACTTTAAATCTTTTGTAACTTTACAAATGTCATTTATATATAGATTGAATAATTGAGGTCCTAGTATTGATCCCTGAGGTACACCACAGGATATATTTAGCGTGTGTTCGTCTACCTTCACGTATTGTTTCCTGTTCATTAGGTAACTTCTTATCCAGTTTAAAACTAACCCTCTGATGCCATATCGTTCTAGTTTTTTGATTAAAATATTGTGATTAATTGTGTCAAATGCTTTAGTTAGATCCATAAAAACTGCTGCCGCACATTTTTTATTATCTATAGCATTGCTCATTTCTTCTGTAATTTCAATTAAAGCCATCGAATTTGAAACATTAGCTCTGTATCCATATTGATTTTCTTCAAGTATTCTATTTTTATTTATGAAACTCTCTAATCTGTTATTGAACAGTTTTTCAATGATTTTAGAAAATTGTGGAAGTAAGGAAACAGGTCTATAGTTTGTAAATTGATGTTTGTCGCCAGTCTTGTGAATTGGTGCAACTTTAGCTATTTTCATTTTGTTTGGAAATGTACCTGTTTGAAATGATAGGTTACTAATATACATTAATGGTCCTGAGATCTCTTCAATAACCTTTTTTATAGTAAATAAAAAGAGAATAAAACAAATCCTTTTCAACTTATATTCAATTGAATAGACTGCAAAGACAAGATATTTCATGTTCACGCTGAGAAACTTTCTTATTTGTTGCAAATAATCATGAACTCGGAATTTAATGGCAGCAACACATTGCAAAAAAGGCATGTTCACCACTGTGTTACATGGCCTTTCCTTTTAACAACACTCAGTAAAGGTTTGGGAACTGAGGAGACACATTTTTGAAGTGGAATTCTTTCAAAATTCTTGCTTGATGTACAGCTTAAGTTGTTCAACAGTCTCCCTTATATTTTTGCCTTCATATTGCACCACACATTTTCAATGGGAGACAGGTCTGGACTACAGGCAGGCCAGTCTAGTACCCGCACTCTTTTACTATGAAGCCAAGTTTCTGTAACACGTGGCTTGGCATTGTCTTGCTGAAATAAGCAGGGGCGTCCATGGTAACGTTGCTTGGATGGCAACATATGTTGCTCCAAAACCTGTATGTACCTTTCAGCATTAATGGCGCCTTCACAGATGTGTAAGTTACCCATGTCTTGGGCACTAATACACCCCCATACCATCACAGATGCTGCCTTTTACACTTTGCGCCTATAACAATCTGGATGGTTCTTTTCCTCTTTGGTCCGGAGGACACAACATCCACAGTTTCCAAAAACAATTTGAAATGTGGACTCGTCAGACCACAGAACACTTTTCCACTTTGTATCAGTCCATCTTAGATGAGCTCAGGCCCAGCGAAGCCGACGGCGTTTCTGGGTGTTGTTGATAAACAGTTTTTGCCTTGCACAGGAGAGTTTTGTCATGTCTGTGTAATCATGTTTTGTTTTAAGTCATGTTTTGTTTAGTTATAGGACTCTTTAGTTTCTGTCTTTTCACTCCCTTGTCTTGTTTCCATGATTACCCCATTAGTTTCACCTGTTCCACGTTTGGACTCATTGTGCACTCTTGATTGTCACCATAGCAACCCATTAGTTTTCACCTGTCACGTCACACACCTGTTTCACGTTTTGAGTCATGCACCTGTTTTCGTTAATCATGTATGTAGTATTTAAGTTCAGTGTTTTTCAGTTTGTCTTCCTGACGACATCCCCCCATATATGCTTCTGCACACTCTCCACACCCTTATGATCCTTGCTGCTCTTTTTTCATGCCGGTTCCATGCCAAGTAAGTTTTTGTTTATCAAGCCACAGTTAATGTTTTGTTTAATTGTTCATAGTTTCCGCGACTGTGCGTGCTTTTCATTTGTACTTTTTTGCTATAGTCTTTTGGTTTCATAGTTTATTCTCCGCCACTGTGCGCGCCTTTTATTTGATCTTTTTTTTGTAGTTTTAGTGTTTAAATAAATCATGTATTCCCCTTCACGCCACGTATGGTCCACTTCACTCGCACCTCGGGAGAACAAACCAAGCCATAGTCCTAGTCTTGACAAGTTTTAACTTGCACTTACAGATGTAGCGACCATCTGTAGTTACCGACAGTGGGTTTCTGAAGTGTTCCTGAGCCCATGTGGTGATATCCTTTACACACTGATGTCGCTTGTTGATGCAGTACAGCCTGAGGGATGGAAGGTCACGGGCTTAGCTGCTTACGTGCAGTGATTTCTCCGGATTCTCTGAACCCTTTGATGATATTACGAACCGTAGATGGTGAAATCCCTAAATTCCTTGCAATAGCTGGTTGAGAAAGGTTTTTTCTTAAACTGTTCAACAATTTGCTCACGCATTTGTTGACAAAGTGGTGACCCTCGCCCCATCCTTGTTTGTGAATGACTGAGCATTTCATGGAATCTACTTTTATACCCAATCATGGCACCCACCTGTTCCCAATTAGCCCGCACACCTGTGGGATGTTCCAAATAAGTGTTTGATGAGCATTCCTCAACTTTATCAGTATTTTTTGCCACCTTTCCCAACTTCTTTGTCACGTGTTGCTGGCACCAAATTCTAAAGTTAATGATTATTGGCAAAAAAAAAAGTTTGAACATCAAATATGTTGTCTTTGTAGCATATTCAACTGAATATGGGTTGAAACTGATTTGCAAATCATTGAATTCCGTTTATATTTACATCTAACACAATTTCCCAACTCATATGGAAACGGGGTTTGTATGACAACAGAATGGCTAGCAGAACAGAAGGCAGAGGAAACTACCGTATTTTCCGCACTATAAGGCGCACCTAAAAACCACAAATTTTCTCAAAAGCTGACAGTGCGCCTTATAACCCGGTGCGCTTTATATATGGATTAATATTAAGATTCATTTTCATAAAGTTTCGGTCTCGCAACTTCGGTAAACAGCCGCCATCTTTTTTCCCGGTAGAACAGGAAGCGCTTCTTCTTCTACGCAAGCAACCGCCAAGGTAAGCACCCGCCCCCATAGAACAGGAAGCGCTTCTTCTTCTACTGTAAGCAACCACCCGCCCGCGTAGAAGAAGAAAAAGCGCGCGGATATTACCGTACGTTTCATTTCCTTTGTGTGTTTACATCTGTAAAGACCACAAAATGGCTCCTACTAAGCGACAGGGATCCGGTTCATGAAAAGACGCAATCTCTCCATCCGCACACGGATTACTATTTCACAGCAACTGATATTCCTGTGAACCGCACTGTGGATACAACGGGAGCACGTACGGTGAATATTCGCACCACAGGGAATGAGAAGTCATCCTTCACTGTGGTTCTAGCTTGCCATGCTAATGGCCAGAAACTTCCACCCATGGTGATATTCAAAAGGAAGACCTTGCCAAAAGAGACCTTTCCAGCCGGCGTCATCATAAAAGCTAACTCGAAGGGATGGATGGATGAAGAAAAGATGAGCGAGTGGTTAAGGTAAGTTTAAGTTTACGCGAAGAGGCCGGGTGGCTTTTTTCACGCAGCTCCGTCCATGTTGATATACGACTCCATGCGCGCCCACATCACGCTGGTTTTTAATATATTATTAAAGTTTGACTGACCTATCTGACTGTTTTTTTGACATTCCTTTAGCGCAGTTAGATGCGGCTTACAACACGGGGCGGCTTATAGGTGGACAAAGTTTTGAAATATGCCGTTCATTGAAGGCGCGGCTTATAACCCAGGGCGGCTTATGGTGCGGAAAATACGGTACACGTTTTGATTTAGTTGAACTTTACACATCACAAAAAAAGGTCAATTCGGATCGCTAACGTTGTTAGCATAAACAAATGGGATTTAACATAGAGAAAATGAGCATCACGGCTAACGGAGAAATATTTTGGGTTCATTATGAGACTGTGGTGGTACATAAACCTAGCTAGCTAGAGATATTGGCCCCAAAACCATTGAACAAGTAGAGGAACAGCTAGCTAGCTTGAGTGTAAGTCTGCTGGAGTAGTCTACAGTCATACAGTAACAAGCAATATTAAACTTAAATACCATACATCAAATATATTTACCCATCAACACTTACCTGACTGGATGAAGTCTTTGGGCTCAAATACTAGTGTGGCCTCAATAGCCCTGCTGTAGTGTGTTGCATGCTGGGAATTATCTGGCCATGGGATGGAGGAATGCACGGTGCAGGGTTGAAATTCTACTGAATTGCATTAAATCAGGTTGTTTTAGCTAATAATCATTCTGCAAGATCTAGCATGTTGCATTCAATGTTTATTCCCGTTAATTCCCATGGAAAGTTTCCAACTTTGAATATTCCCGGAATTGTGCAACCCTAATCGCAACACCCTATTCATAGTCCAATGAACATCAATGAAGCAATATAATCATAGTGTATATGGATGTTAGGTTAATTGGAGACTGAATAGCCTGTAGGTGAGTATGAATCTTTGTATGTGCTTGATTGGCAACAAGTCTCGTGTCCGAAAAATAGATGAATTATTGCATACTTGCCAACCCTCCCGGATTTTCCGGGAGACTCCCGAAATTCAGCGCCTCTCCCGAAAACCCCCCGGGACAAATTTTCTCCCGAAAATCTCCCGCGGACCTGAGTGACGTGTTGACAACCTGTTCTCACGTCCGCTTTCCCACAATATAAACAGCTAATGATGGAGGGCGAGTTCTTGGTTTCTTATGTGGGTTTATTGTTAGGCAGTTTCATTAACGTCCTCCCAGCACGGTAACAACACACAACAACAGCAGTCAAGTTTTCGTCTACCGTAAAGCAGTTCGTCTGCCGTAAACAGCAATGTTGTGACACTTTTAAACAGGACAATACTGCCATCTACTGTACATGCATATGTGACCCACCCATAGTGTGTCACATTTTTGTGTTGATTTATTTATTTTATTTTGTGGTTTGAATTCGTTTTTGGAGCTGTCATTACACATTTATCAGTATTCACATTGGTCAGTAGGGGGCAGTAGGGCGTTTCTTCCCAATTGAATGCTATCACCTGCAGACCGGAAGTGTCTTGTCATTCTGATGAGCGCGATCAGTCTGTGAACAATTGAAACGTCCTGTGTGCTTTTTTCCTCCTGTATAACAGGTTAGTTTTGGTGAATCAACTCACTGAATAATATCCATGTGATATTTATAAGTTTAAGTACACATTCTGATGGTGGAGCCTAACTCTAAAGTGTTTGTGAGTTGTAGTTTGTATTTGTGAATGAATCCAGTGCACAGCTGCAGGAATCAATACAAAAAGGCGACGTGAGTGCGCAATGTTTATATAGGAACTTCTGATCCTAATTCAGACTTCCAAATTAGAGCTCCCGTTTTCTTTTTGATTTTATAATGTATATTTGTATAATGTGTGTGTTCTGAAATAGTGACAGAGAATAGAACAAGGATGGACAATTCAACCCTTAACTCAACAATGAGTAGATGAGTGTTATGTGTGTGTAAATGTGTAAATAAATGAACACTGAAATTCAAGTATTTATTTTATTTATTTATATATATATATATATAGCTAGAATTCACTGAAAGTCAAGTATTTCTTATATATATATATATATATATATATATACCTTAACCACACCCCCCTGCCCCACCCCCGACCACGCCCCCCACCCACCCCACCTCCCGAAATCGGAGGTCTCAAGGTTGGCAAGTATGAATTATTGCAGTGTTATGTTTTGGCCTTCCCTACCACAAGTCCCTAATTCATTGGAACCACATTACCATACATCCAAAATTAAGGCCAAACAGAATCTTTTCTCTGTGACGACACATTTAGAATTAATTTTCCTGTATGAAATGACAGCAATTTAATTAATCGAGGTTTGGCAACCAAAAGCGAGGTCACCGCAGAGCCCTTCAGGCTACATTCCAGCAGAAGTCTGTTTTTTTTGGGAGGGGTAATACGCGTATATGGTTCCAGGCTGTGCTCAGACAGGCCTCATGGATAAAAGCCCGGGCTCCTGACGCTCCCTGGCCACAGTTCAGGCCCTCAGGCCGGTGAAAAATATGGACCCCCTTCCATATAAGCACACAAGAAATTCACGCCAACTTTTCATCCAATATGTATATACATTTTTAGACCCCTGAAACCATGGTCTATGGAACACCAGAGTATTATTTGACGTCACTCTTGGTTTGACCTATGACTAACTCGCATTGTGGGAACCTACCAGGGGTATGTAGCCATTGAAAACGTAGCTCCTTGCTCCGTCATGTCAAGGTGGTGGTTGACCAAGTCCATAATAGTGTGAGAGTCCAGTCCATAGTGGATCTAACATAATAGTGTGAGAGTCCAGTCCATAGTGGATCTAACATAATAGTGTGAGAGTCCAGTCCATAGTGGATCTAACATAATAGTGTGAAAGTCCAGTCCATAGTGGATCTAACATAATAGTGTGAGAGTCCAGTCCATAGTGGATCTAACATGATAGTGTGAAAGTCCAGTCCATAGTGGATCTAACATAATAGTGTGAGCGTCCAGTCCATAGTGGATCTAACATAATAGTGTGAGTCCAGTCCATAGTGGATCTAACATAATAGTGTGAGAGTCCAGTCCATAGTGGATCTAACATAATAGTGTGAGAGTCCAGTCCATAGTGGATCTAACATAATAGTGAGAGTCCAGTCCATAGTGGATCTAACATAATAGTGTGAGAGTCCAGTCCATAGTGGATCTAACATAATAGTGTGAGAGTCCAGTCCATAGTGGATCTAACATAATAGTGTGAGAGTCCAGTCCATAGTGGATCTAGTTAATAGTGGGAGAGTCCAGTCCATAGTGGATCTAACATAATAGTGAGACTCCAGTCCATAGTGGATCTAGTTAATAGTGGGAGAGTCCAGTCCATAGTGGATCTAACATAATAGTGTGAGAGTCCAGTCCATAGTGGATCTAACATAATAATGTGAGAGTCCAGTCCATAGTGGATCTAACATAATAATGTGAGAGTCCAGTCCATAGTGGATCTAACATAATAGTGTGAGAGTCCAGTCCATAGTGGATCTAACATAATAGTGTGAGAGTCCAGTCCATAGTGGATCTAACATAATAGTGTGAGAGTCCAGTCCATAGTGGATCTAACATAATAGTGTGAAAGTCCAGTCCATAGTGGATCTAACATAATAGTGTGAGAGTCCAGTCCATAGTGGATCTAACATGATAGTGTGAAAGTCCAGTCCATAGTGGATCTAACATAATAGTGTGAGCGTCCAGTCCATAGTGGATCTAACATAATAGTGTGAGTCCAGTCCATAGTGGATCTAACATAATAGTGTGAGAGTCCAGTCCATAGTGGATCTAACATAATAGTGTGAGAGTCCAGTCCATAGTGGATCTAACATAATAGTGAGAGTCCAGTCCATAGTGGATCTAACATAATAGTGTGAGAGTCCAGTCCATAGTGGATCTAACATAATAGTGTGAGAGTCCAGTCCATAGTGGATCTAACATAATAGTGTGAGAGTCCAGTCCATAGTGGATCTAGTTAATAGTGGGAGAGTCCAGTCCATAGTGGATCTAACATAATAGTGAGACTCCAGTCCATAGTGGATCTAGTTAATAGTGGGAGAGTCCAGTCCATAGTGGATCTAACATAATAGTGTGAGAGTCCAGTCCATAGTGGATCTAACATAATAATGTGAGAGTCCAGTCCATAGTGGATCTAACATAATAATGTGAGAGTCCAGTCCATAGTGGATCTAACATAATAGTGTGAGAGTCCAGTCCATAGTGGATCTAACATAATAGTGTGAGAGTCCAGTCCATAGTGGATCTAACATAATAGTGTGAGAGTCCAGTCCATAGTGGATCTAACATAATAGTGTGAGAGGAGAGGGGGACAGAGCAGAAAAGAAACGGCAGATCAACTGGTCTAAAACGAATCACATTCTTTAAACATTTTTAAAAAAGCGTCTTAAGCAAAATTAATTGCGATGTTCTGCTTAGTACCTTTTAACACACCCCTCATGGTTGAGGAATTCACATTAGTCGCATACTTTTGGTTTTGACCTCTGTATGTATGAGGACATTATCCCACATCTTCAAGATGCAACCTTGAATAATAGAATATTGAGACTGATTTGATGGATTTAAAGATTCCTTTTTTTATTTATTAATGAAATTGTAAATGAGTATTTTGGTGGGTAGATTTTGAAGTGTATTGTATTTTGTGTATTATATGATGATGCATATTTTAACTGTGGGTCCCTCTCCATAAGCTGTGCGCTTCTACGGATGACCTTTTTGCAGAACAATAATGAAATGTAAATCTATGTCTGTCTGTAAATAAATAAATAAATGAATGCGGAATTTGCATCTGGATATTAAACAAAAAAAAAAACAGATGTATTTTAGGTCTGCCTCCCTTAGGGTGACCAGGTGTCCGGATTTAGGCCGGACAGTCCGGATTTTTTATGCCCTGTCCGGCGTCCGGCGCAGCATCAAGCCGGACACGTATTTGTCCTACTTTTTGAGGCACTAGGCTTGAAGAGCGGAGTTTTTTCATCTTTGCTGGGCTGCAGCGCGATAGCCAATCAAAGACCGTAAAAAATGCCCCCAACGCAGTAACGTATCAAATGATTGGCTAAGAGCGGTGTCGGATACAAATCTGCTTATCATTGGTTAAAAAAGTAAACAAGGGTTCATGTGCTGCTGACATCATGCCAAAACGCAAGACCTCGTGTAATTCTGAATGGACAAAAGAGCACGAATTTATAACGAAAAGCAGTCGAGGCTCATTCCATGGCTTCTGCACACTTTGTCGATGTGATGTCGACGTAAGTAGTCAGGGGAATGCTGCAATTGAACGGCATACGGGTACGGATAAACATAAAAGTAATAAACGTGCGGCAGGTACCTCTTCAATGAGGACATTTTTTCGTGAAGTTTCGTCGCCCCTGGATGACAAGATAACCGCTGCGGAGCTGTGCAAGGTGTACCATGCTGTAAAGCAGTGGTTCTCAAATGGTACCCTGGGGGTATGTAATGTAATGTAAGTTCATAAACTGAACATCAAATCAAGTCGGCTATTCCATTCATTACCATAAACCCAGAGTTTCCCCCATGCCATGATGGTTTGACCCTCACTAAAATGTCTGTCAAAAAGAAGTGTGGAAAGAAATGCAACAATGCAATATTCAGTGTTGACAGCTAGATTTTTTGTAGACATGTTCCATAAATATTGATGTTAAAGATTTCTTTTTTTGTGAAGAAATGTTTAGAATTAAGTTGATGAATCCAGATGGGTCTCTATTACAATCCCCAAAGAGGGCACTTTAAGTTGATGATTACTTCTATGTGTAGAAATCTTTATTTATAATTGAATCACTTGTTTATTTTTCAACAAGTTTTTAGTTATTTTACATGTATTTTTCCAAATAGTTCAAGAAAGACCACTACAAATGAGCAATATTTTGCACTGTTATACAATTTAATAAATCAGAAACTGATGACATAGTGCTGTATTTTACTTCTTTATCTCTTTTTTTCAACCAAAAATGCTTTGCTCTGATTAGGGGGTACTTGAATTAAAAAAATGTTCACAGGGGGTACATCACTGAAAAAAGGTTGAGAACCACTGCTGTAAAGCATCACCAGTCCTACAGAAGTTTAGACTGCGGCATGAAAGTGGACCGGGAGATTTTCAGTGACTATCCCACAGCTAAAGGGATGGCCTGTGGCCGAACAAAAGCCAAGGCATTGTGCGAGAACGTCATCGCTCACTATTCGGTACAGGAACATACCGACTACATAAAAGAAAACAACCTACCCTTTTCCGTGGCAACCGACGCCTCAAATAAAGGAACAAACAAGTGTTTTCCCATTGTGGTAAGGTATTTTCACTTTGATGAAGGCATCCAACATGTCCTGTTGGATTTTTATAGTGACAGCAACGAAACGTCAGAAGCCATAACAAACCAGCTGCTGGCAAAACTTGAGATGTCTGGCTTAGAGGTGAAAAACATGTCTGCATATGCAGCAGACAATGCCAGTGTCAATTGTGGCAAACATAACAGTGTGTATCAGAAGCTGAAACTGAGCCAAAAAGATGTGCTCCCTGCAAACTGTTTGGCCCATATTCTGCATAACGCAACCAGATATGCAGCAAGCAGCCTTGATGTTGATGTGGAAAATTTTTTGTGGCATTTTTTTTAAATTATATATGTTAACTACATTTAAGTCCACACATGTTATGCTTTGTGGTACTCTGCACTTGAAAAGATTCATCTCAGTGGTCACTTTTTGAACACCACAATGTATTGAATAAATACAAATACTGTTAACAAACACTTGACTTTAATATTTTTTCCTATTCAGCCACACAAACATCATCTTTAAACCACTCAAAATTGTACTATAAATAAGAGTATACCAGAGTCCTATGTACACCATAGTAATTTATTGATATGGCGCATAATGTCCTCCTTTTTGGTGTCATGGAAATGGTCACCCTAGCCTCCCTCCAAAGTCCAGCAGTAGTTTATTGCCACAGTGTAATAGTGAGCAAAGGGCGGAATGCTCCAAGCTGTTTTCATTCCAAAGAAAGAGATCTCCATCTGCTCTGGTTGGTGAGGAACTTTGAAGAGAGAGTCTCATCTCACCCAGCCTGTAGGGCGAGAAAGAAAAAGAGAAGTCAAGTGAATAGATAATCGTTTGCACATATGCTGCTCATCGTAGCCCATCAGGCCTCAATTGAGTGCAGTGAAATTCCCGCAGGAAGCATGGCGGCACCGAGAGAAGTCAGGAGAACGTATTGAATCACAGCGTCTTCACCCCCCTGGTTGCCGACTCCCATATCCATACTTTTATTTTCCCAAGACGCTGCCGACAACGTGCCCTGGGCAATTGCACTAATGCGTCCCCAACCTCCGTGGTGCTTGTGTTCAAGTGTTGTTTGGAAATGTAACGTCCTCCAGAGGGGAAACAGCCTATGAAGCAATAAACAGCGGACTATTGACTTGTTATATATATGGCTGGACTGGGGTTACGTGAGATTTATGAACTACCAGGGTGGCCACGCTCTCTACGTGGGCGGGATTGATGGCTCCCGGCGCCCAAACACTTCCGGCCGGGACGTTAACTCAGGCCGATTTGTCCCCGTCTCCGCTGGCACGGCCCGTGTCAATTATTCAAAATAAGACAACGGCGTAGCGAGCGTGAAGACTTCATTCATCCACAGAGCCCTGCAGTGTGTGTTAGGAAAAAAAGCTAAGAAAATTATTTCCAACTCACAACACCCACTCTTTCCTGAATATGGAACCCTGCCATCAGGGAGAAGACTCCGGGTCCCACTATGCAAATCTAACCGCCTTAAATTATCATTTGTCCCAGCCTCCATTAAGCTGACCAACAATGTGCAATAGAATTTTAATACATAGGTTAGCACTTTTTTAGCACATAGCACTTTAGCACATAGCACTTTAGAACTAAGCACTTTAGCACACAGCACTTTATCCATGAGCTCTAGTGCAATGCACTTTGGTACTTTATCTTTATCTCCATACTGTAGATTGTATGCCTACATCAAAGTGCCACCTATGTCTATCAAGCTCCATGTTCTGATGTTGAAATGTTAGTTGTATGGTTGTGGTTGTTGTGTCTGTGCTTGTGTTTTTGTTCTGTTGTTTTGGGGTATGTTAAGAAAGCAATGATGCACTGTGCCCAAGACAAATTTCCCCGCAGGGACAATAAAGTTGAACCTTGAACCTTGAACCTTGATGATGTGTTCACAGGCAATGAGATAAAAATCACCCAATTATACCTTTTTAGGGTACACTTTATCTCCCTTGGGTGGTTTCCTGAAGTGTTATGGTAAATAAATGTGTTATACTTCTATAGCACTTTGACACTATTTCCACATTCACCCATTCACACACACATTCACACACTGATGGCGGGAGCTGCCCTAACCGCCACCCATCAGGAGCAAGGGTGACGCGTCAACGGACGTGACCAAGTTGGTAGAAGGTGGGGATCGAACCAGGAACCCTCAGGTTGCTGGCACGGCCACTCTGCCGACCCCGCGCCACGCCGTTCTGAGTTTATACCAGAGACACTCCACTCGGCCCCAATGCAAGTGGACTGCAACAGTTCAAATAAAGGGCTGCACGATTTTGGTATTTTCCAGACCATAGGGCGCACCGGATTATGAGGCGCACTGCCGATAAATGGTCTATTTTCTATCTTTTTCCATATATAAGGCACACTGGATTATAAGGTGTACTGCCGATAAATGGTCTATGTTCGATCTTTTTTCCATACATAAGGCGCACCGCTGATAAATGGTCTATGTGCGATCTTTTTCCATATATAAGGCGCACCAGATTAAAAGGTGTACTGCCGATAAATGGTCTATTTTCGATGTTTTTTCCATATATAAGGTGCACTGGATTATAAGGTTCACTGCCGATGAATGGTCTATTTTCGATCTTTTTCCATATACAAGGCGCACCGGATTATAAGGTGTACTGCTGATAAATGGTCTATTTTCGATCTTTTTTCCACATATAAGGTGTACTGCATTATAAGGCACACTGCCGATAAATGGTCTATTTTCGATCTTTTTTCATATATAAAGTGCACTGGATTATAAGGCACACTGCCCATAAATGGTCTATTTTCGATATTTTTCCATATACAAGGCGCACCGGATTATAAGGTGTACTGCTGATAAATGGTCTATTTTCGATCTTTTTTCCATATATAAGGTGCACCGGATTATAAGGCGCACTGCCGATGAATGGTCTATTTTCGATCTTTTTCCATATATAAAGTGCACTGGATTATAAAGCACACTGCCGATGAATGGTCTATTTTCGATCTTTTTCCATACATAAGGCACACCGCCGATAAATGGTCTATGTGCGATCTTTTTCCATATATAAGGCGCACCAGATTATAAGGTGTACTGCCGATAAATGGTCTATTTTCGATCTTTTTTCCATATATAAAGTGCACTGGATTATAAGGCACACTGCTGATAAATGGTCTATTTTCGATCATTTTCCATATACAAGGCGCACCGGATTATAAAGTGTACTGCCGATAAATGGTCTATTTTCGATCTTTTTCCATATATAAGGCACACTGGATTATAAAGCGCACGGCCGATGAATGGTCTAATTTTGATCTTCTTCCATACATAAGGCGCACCGCCGATAAATGGTCTATGTTCGATCTTTTTCCATATACAAGGCGCACCAGATTATAAGGCGTACTGCCGATAAATGGTCTATTTTCGATCTTTTTTCCATATAGGATGGGAAGTGACATGAAGGTGTCGGTTTCTTTGATGTATTGTAATCCACAGGAAGATTTTGTCTTGACCCGAGATCTACAAAGCAAAGAGGAAGCAGTACCTGACCCACCTCCAGGCACCTTTTCTTTGTTTTGTGACCAAAGGCGACGGCTGTTTACGACCCCCCCGTCCTTTAGAAACAGCAATGTAATCAGGGAAAGTCCAAACAAAAGAGGAGGCGTACAATCTTTCGTCAGAGCGTGGTGGGACACTGTACAAGGATACACGTCTACACGTTTCTCCTCATTGAGCCAAATTGAATTATGTCTGTTTAATTCCTTGCTTCTTGTCTTGTTTAATAGATGTCATCAGTGTTTGAACCTGACAGATTGTGTTTCTTCAAATTTGGGCTTCATTTTTTATTTTATTTTTTTTCAAAGCGTAACGTAGTCAGCTGTGATGAATGTTTTTGGTTGACAAGTTCCAGAAACAAGTAAAAGTATATTTTCAATGTAAACATAAAATGTCGGCGTTGTTTACTTGAGTTATATTGCAGTCTACATGTATCTCTTATGTTTGACTGCCATCTACTGGTCACACTTATCACTACACCATGTACCGAATAAAATAGCTTCAAGGTCGGTGAACAAAACCAGAATTATTCCGTACATTGGGCGCACCGGGTTATAAGGCGCACTGTTGAGTTTTGAGAAATATGCGCGTTTTAAAAATATATATATTATTATTATTGTGACTAGCAATACTTTGTAAGCTGCACCACTCTCCTGAGGTCTCTTTTTGTCCCCCTCTCTACTTCTATCTGCAGCTTTTTAGGCCGTGCAGAAAAGATCCAGTCCCAATAGAGTCGCGTTATTACTCCCGCGGGGTACATTAGTGTGGATTGTACAATGAAAGCCACTCCTGCCGTACTTTTATGTGAAGAAAGAGCTACAGCAAAACTATTACCACTGTTAGTGTCCTCGTTTATCAAAGACAAGGTCGTCGTGAGGAAACTAAGAGAAAAAAACGGATCTGAAAACATTGTTTGATGGAAACAAAACAAGGCCGAGGACCTCAAAGCATTAGTCTAGTCTAGACCTGGTTTTCAGGAGCTCACTTTTAAATATTTGTTGCATCTCCATGAAGACAATGACCACACTATTTGAGTGGGGACCCCCTTCATTAATAAAGTGACAGTAAATGTTGCCAGTTCATGAGATAAATCACAAACTGTCAAGACTGGGTCCGGGGTGTGTGCTTTTCCAGGATGCAACGGAAAGTTGGCACGGGCGAGACGGGAATTAAGGTACATGATTTATTTATTAACTACAAATACAAAAAAAAGGATCAAACAAAAGGCGCGCACAGTGGCGGAGAATAAACTATGAACAATTAAACAAAACTTGCAAACTATGGCTTGAATAAAGAAAACTTACTTGGCATGGACAAAAAAGGAGCAGCGTGAACATGGACATGAAAAAATGGACAGAGCATAAATGTGGTGTGAGGTCGTCAGGACGAACAACAGAAAATGAATGAACTTAAATACTTATGGACATGATTAACAACAGGTGCGTGACTCAAAACAGGTGCGTGACATGACGGGTGAAACTAATGGGTAACTATGGTGACAAAACAAAACAAAAGTGCACAAAAAGTCCAAAAATAAAACCTGATCACACAGACATGACACCAACTTTTCTGTGTGTAATAGTAGCTCTTAAGGTGATGAAAGGTCGAGACCTCCCTGCTCAAATTGGAGTTAACAATTATTTTTTTATTTCATGTTTTTATTATTAAAATGACAGCCGTGCTTTGTCCACACATCCATATCCGATATTGTCCAACTCTTAATTACCGATTCCGATATCAAGCGATACCGACATGTACAGTGGTGGAATGAACACATTATTATGCCTAATTTTGTTGTGATGCCCCGCTGGATGCATTAAACAATGTAACAAGGTTTTTCCAAAATAAATCAACTCAAGTTATGGAAAAAAAAATGCCATATTTATTATTGAAGTCACAAAGTGCATTATTTTTTTTTAACATGCCTCAAAACAGCAGCTTGGAATTTTTGGGACATGCTCTCCCTGAGAGAGCATGAGGAGGTTGAGGTGGGCGGGGTAGCAGGGGGTGTATATTGTAGAGTTAGTGCTGCAAGGGATTCTGGGTATTTGTTCTGTTGTGTTTATGTTGTGTTACGGTGCGGATGTTCTCCCGAAATGTGTTTGTCATTCTTGTTCGGTGTGGGTTCACAGTGTGGCGCGCATTTGTAACAGTGTTGAAGTTGTTTATACGGCCACCCTCAGTGTGACCTGTATGGCTGTTGGTAGATATTATGTGATTGGGCCGGCACACAAAGGCAGTGCCTTTAAGGTTTATTGGCGCTCTGTACTTCTCCCTACGTCCGTGTACACAGCGGCATTTTAAAAAGTCATACATTTTACTTTTTAAAACCGATACCGATAATTTCCGATATTACATTTTAAAGCATTTATCGGCCGATAATATCGGCAGTCCGATATTATTGGACATCTCTCGTACCAAGTTCTGTACCGACTGAAAACCAGGTATTGTTTCACGTGCTTTAAGACATGGCTAGCGAGCTAGCGGCTAACGTCCATCCGCAGTGTTTTAGCTACTTCTAAATCACTACTCCTCGCCTCCATGACAACCAAAAGAGAACAAATGGAAGAACACTAGCTGTTTTGTAATATGACTATGAAAATAAAGAAGTAACACATAAATATGGATGCATGTAAATATCTGCCTCCGACAACAGTAAAAAGTTGTTCTCTCAATTGTTGGATATGACTTTAAATCATAACCAAGCATGCATCACTATAGCTCTTGTCTCAAAGTAGGTGTACTGTCACTACTGTAGACTTTTTTGCTGTTTTCCTGTGTGTAGTGTTTTACTTCTTTTCCTGTTTTCCTGTTTCATGTCTTCCTTTTGAGCGCTATTCCCCGCACCTGCTTTGTTTTTTTTTTAGCAATATAGACTATTTAAATTGTTTGCTATCCTTCTTTGTGGAGACATTGTTGATTGTCATGTCATGTTTGGATGCACTTTGTGGACGCCGTCTGCTCCACACACTGTAATGTAAGTTTTTGCTGTCGTCCAGCATTCTGTTTTTGTGTACTTTCTAGCCATTTCAGTTGTAGTTTCGTTCTGCATAGCCTTCCCTAAGCTTCAATGCCTTTTCCTAGGGGCACTCACCTTTTGTTTTTTTTTGGTTTAAGCATTAGATACCTTTTTTTTACCTGCACACTGCCTCCCGCTGTCGTCTGCATATTGTGATCACGACAAACCACGTTTCCGACATTTCCAAAGCAATTAGCTAACCTGCTGCCACCTACTGATATGGAAGAGTATTACACGGTTAGTCTGCCCAGCTCTAGACAGCACAGACACTCAACAACAGCACATTATGTGTGGGTTATAATTACTGGTTTGCAAGCAAAACATATTTTTAACCCAATTAGGTGAAATTATATAATCTCCTCAGGGCACACCACACTTTATCTCACGGCACAGTGGTTGAAAAACACTGATGTAGACCACAAGGAAGTGTTCTATCCATCCATCCATCTTCTTCCGCTTATCCGAGGTCGGGTCGCGGGGGCAGCAGCTTAAGCAGGGAAGCCCAGACTTCCCTCTCCCCAGCCACTTCGTCCAGCTCCTCCCGGGGGATCCCGAGGCGTTCCCAGGCCAGCCGGGAGACATAGTCTTCCCAGCGTGTCCTGGGTCTTCCCCGTGGCCTCCTACCGGTCGGACGTGCCCGAAACACCTTCCTAGGGAGGCGTTCGGGTGGCATCCTGACCAGATGCCCGAACCACCTCATCTGGCTCCTCTCGATGTGGAGGAGCAGCGGCTTTACTTTGAGCTCCCCCCGGATGACAGAGCTTCTCACCCTATCTCTAAGGGAGAGCCCCGCCACTCGGCGGAGGAAACTCATTTCGGCCGCTTGTACCCGAGATCTTGTCCTTTCGGTCATGACCCAAAGCTCATGACCATAGGTGAGGATGGGAACGTAGATCGACCGGTAAATCGAGAGCTTTGCCTTCCGGCTCAGCTCCTTCTTCACCACTACGGATCGATACAGCGTCCGCATTACTGAAGACGCCGCACCGATCCGCCTGTCGATCTCACGATCCACTCTTCCCCCACTCGTGAACAAGACTCCGAGGTACTTGAACTCCTCCACTTGGGGCAAGATCTCCTCCCCAACCCGGAGATGGCACTCCACCCTTTTCCGGGCGAGAACCATGGACTCGGACTTGGAGGTGCTGATTCTCATCCCAGTCGCTTCACACTCAGCTGCGAACCGATCCAGTGAGAGCTGAAGATCCTGGCCAGATGAAGCCATCAGGACCACATCATCTGCAAAAAGCAGAGACCTAATCCTGCATCCACCAAACCAGATCCCCTCAACGCCTTGACTGCGCCTAGAAATTCTGTCCATAAAAGTTATGAACAGAATCGGTGACAAAGGGCAGCCTTGGCGGAGTCCAACCCTCACTGGAAACGTGTCCGACTTACTACCGGCAATGCGGACCAAGCTCTGGCACTGATCATACAGGGAGCGGACTGCCACAATCAAACAGTCCGATACCCCGTACTCTCTGAGCACTCCCCACAGGACTTCCCGAGGGACACGGTCGAATGCCTTCTCCAAGTCCACAAAACACATGTAGACTGGTTGGGCAAACTCCCATGCACCCTCAAGGACCCTGCCGAGAGTATAGAGCTAGTCCACAGTTCCACAACCAGGACGAAAACCACACTGTTCCTCCTGAATCCGAGGTTCGACTATCCGGCGTAGCCTCCTCTCCAGTACACCTGAATAGACCTTACCGGGAAGGCTGAGGAGTGTGATCCCACGATAGTTAGAACACACCCTCCGGTTCCCCTTCTTAAAGAGAGGAACCACCACCCCGGTCTGCCAATCCAGAGGTACCGCCCCCGATGTCCACGCGATGCTGCAGAGTCTTGTCAACCAAGACAGCCCCACAGCATCCAGAGCCTTAAGGAACTCCGGGCGGATCTCATCTACCCCCGGGGCCTTGCCACCGAGGAGCTTTTTAACTACCTCAGCAACCTCAGCCCCAGAAATAGGAGAGCCCACCACAGACTCCCCAGAAGAAGTGTTCTAAATGTAGAAAAAAACATAATAAGCAAACCCCTTTAAAATACAGTATAGTGTGTTAAGCTTTTGCCCTGTTTAAAAATGAACTAATCAGCAGTAACAATGTGTCTCTTATGGCTGTTACAGCATTGTGCTTGTTAATTAATAACTACCTGCAGTTTCCTTTCCTAATTCCATTCAATTCAAATCATCATTCAAGTTAAACAAATAAGTTGTTTAACCTGGCGGTGTTGTGTTTACTGAGAGGAGGTGACGGCAAACAGACACCAGGGGGCAGTATATACAATTATTTATTATATATATATATATATATATATATATATATATATATATATATATATATATATATATATATATATATATATATAAATAATAACAAACAATACTACTAAACTAAGGAAATGGAGTGTGAACTAGAATACAAGAGTGTGTGGTGTAAGACTATGTGTGTAGTTAACTGAAGTGAGTGTTACCAATGTGTTGAACGAGATACGAGGAAGTCCATGGGGCAGGCAGGTTATCCGGGGCGAGAGAGAGGCGTCGGAATCCAGGGGCGAGCAAGAGGTCGAGGAACGAAGGAAGCAGTCAGAGTCCAGAGGGAGATCCAGGGGAAAATGAGACGCACAGCTCACTTTCCAGGCGACGGAGGGTACTGCGGGGACACGGGAGAAGACAAGGGACAAATCAAGGCACGGAGAGGAAACACGAATATAGCATAAAGCTTGTTGCTTACGGTACACCATGAGAAAGCTAAGTTCCCGCGCCGATCCTTGGGTCCACTGGTCCTTTATTGAGCTTGCCCTCATCAGACCCAGGAGTGTAGATTGCCGGTGAGTGATTGCAGCTGGTGGCTGCTGCAGGGCGGGGACGTGCGCGGCGCGTCCCTGGATGTGCGCACCCGTGGGCGTGTCCCGAGGTGCGCACAGACGGATGAGCGGCGTTGGCAGGAGCCCGAGCCGTAACAGGCGGCTTGGTGGATAAGAGCATTCACTGCTAACATTGTGTTTTGTTTCAGAGGCAAAGTATTGCATTGTTGCCATCATAACATGGCAGAGTAGTTGCTTATGTGAATCCACTTGAATGCATCATCATACCTGCCAACTACTCCGGTTTTCCCGTAATTAGTACGGTTTTCATCAACCTATTCCGGGTTACGGTTGCAGTGATAAAAATTACGGTTTTTCATTAATTTAATTTTATTTATTTTTTTTAAAGTTTTATTCACGAAATCGCGTAACAACAATGACAATCGACACTGCTTCCCGTAACTTCCTATCGAGCCATTCCGGATGCCACGAGCGAGGCTATTTATAGCACCGCTGCCAAGCACCAGTTGCCATTGTTTCCAAACGAGCGAACGATCATGGAATCAGCCGGAGAAAAATCGCAAACGAGTCTTAAACCGAAAAAGAAAACTGCAGTCATTCCGTGAAGAATATTCAAAAGCCTATCCGGGTGTCACGTTCAAACACAGGACATCTATTAAACAAGACAAAAAGGCAAGGAATCAAACAGAGACAGAATTCAATTTAGACTCAATTGAGGAGAGACGGCGTCAACCTGTAACCTCTTACAGTGTCTTAGCACGCTCTGACGAAGAAGGTTTTCGTCTCCTCTTTTAATTCAGATGTTCCATGTTCACGCACCAACATATGTCACAGCAGGAATGGGAGGTATTAAAAAGAGTCATTGTTTTCGGTCGCTTTGAAGTCCAAGAAGGGTATTTCTCGGGGTTGGGCTCTTCCTGGATCCAGCTGGGGCAGGTGTTGGAGGACAATGGATAACCCCTCCCGTCTCCTGTCCACAGCAACTTCAAGAGGGCAGCGGGTCGTAAACAGCGTTGATCAAACAGTTGGAAGAGAGTTTGTGAAACACTTCAGAGAGAGTTCGTTTAACACTTCAAAGAGAGTTCCTCCGGGAGTTGAGCACATCCTGCCATCTGTCCGTGCTGAAATCACAGTGGCGTTTCACGAGCATTCTTCCTCTTGTTAGGCCTCCAAAGACAGCATTCATAATACCACGTTTCTTTTGTGATAACTTACAAACAATTATTCCAACACCGGGAATAATTCTCCGTTCCAAAAAGGGTGAAAACTACGCGAATTGCACCTTGTGCAGACAAGATTTTTCCATCGGACACGGAGGAATTAGCGATGTAAAAGACCACGTTGGGACAAAAAAAACACAAGTCTAATGCCGTTGCTAGCGATACAAGTGGAAAACTTTCAACGTTTTTCGTCGCCCAAACAGATTCTTTGGATGTGATAAATGCCGACGTTTTATTTATGGAGGCAATAATTGAGCATGGACTTCCAATCGCACTGGCTGATCACATGGGACAGTTAAATGTTTGTAATGCAACCTTTAAAAATCATTACGCGGTGATCGCGGTCCCAAAAATAAACTTTTCTTGCATGATAATGTCCAGAAAAACTCACTTTATATTACTATAGAGTCCTTTTAACGAATGAGTTTGATGGTTTATCACAAACCTTAAATGAAAGAAGTCCTTTGTTCTCCTGCACCATGCATGCGCTTTGGCCTTGCTTCGTGTTTGGTGCGCAATCCTGTCGGCTGTATTTCACAGCACGTCTTTGACAACTTGAAGTGGCATACAACATTTAAAACAAAGGGGTTATAGGAACAATCACTTTCAGTGTTTTATGCCACTTCAAGTTGTCAAAGACGGTATGCTGGTGCCCGACTGCCACAAGTGGAACAAACATTTGAAACAAAGGGGTTATAGGAACAATCACTTTCAGTGTTTTATGCCACTTCAAGTAAACTTATCATAAAGTTACCATATCATTTTTGCAGTATGATCAATCTGATAGAATACATTTGGATTTTAGCCACAAAAAGGTAATGACACCAATGTTATCTATTGGAATTGTTTAGTACTGTTATACTGTTAAAAGTGTTTATACTATTTATGCTTTCAAGTCCAAGTTGAAGAAATCGTGTTAAATGTTGACAGCATAACTACCAAAATGTCAAGACTTGGACTTTGACGTGGTTTGTTCTCCCGTGGTGCAAATGAGCATTTGGACCAGACATGGCGTGAAGGTGAAGACATTATTTATTTTACACTAACAAAAGAACAAAAAGCGCGCTCAGGGCGGATGTACAAACTTGACTAACGAAAACAAAAGACTTGCACGGGGGCAAAAAACTATGAACAACATAAAACACTAACTATGGCAATAATAAACAAAACTTACTTGGCATGGACATGAAGTGCGCAGAGGTGGACAGAGTGTGACAGGTGTATAATACGGGGATGTCGTCAGGACGAACAACAGAAAATGAATGAACTTAAATACTATGGACATGATTAGTGAAAGCAGGTGCGTGACTCAAAACGTGAAACAGGTGCGTGACGTGACAGGTGAAAACTAACGGTTGCTATGGTGACAAACAAGAGTGCACAATGAGTCCAAACGTGGAACAGGTGAAACTAATGGGGTAATCATGCAAACAAGACAAGGGAGTGAAAAAGCCAGAAACTAAACAAAACATGACTTAAAACAAAACATGATTACACAGACATGACAATGACACCAATGTTATCTATTGGAATTGTTTAGTACTGTTATACTGTTAAAAGTGTTTATACTATTTATGCTTTCAAGTCCAAGTTGAAGAAATCTTGTTAAATGTTGACAGCATAACTACCAAAATGTCAAGACTTGGACTTTGACGTGGTTTGTTCTCCCGTGGTGCAAATGAGCATTTGGACCAGACATGGCGTGAAGGTGAAGACATTATTTATTTTACACTAACAAAAGAACAAAAAGCGCGCTCAGGGCGGATGTACAAACTTGACTAACGAAAACAAAAGACTTGCACGGGGGCAAAAAACTATGAACAACATAAAACACTAACTATGGCAATAATAAACAAAACTTACTTGGCACGGACATGGAGTGCGCAGAGGTGGACAGAGTGTGAGAGGTGTATAATACGGGGATGTCGTCAGGACGAACAACAGAAAATGAATGAACTTAAATACTATGGACATGATTAGTGAAAGCAGGTGCGTGACTCAAAACGTGAAACAGGTGCGTGACGTGACAGGTGAAAACTAACGGTTGCTATGGTGACAAAGAAGAGTGCACAATGAGTCCAAACGTGGAACAGGTGAAACTAATGGGGTAATCATGCAAACAAGACAAGGGAGTGAAAAAGCCAGAAACTAAACAAAACATGACTTAAAACAAAACATGATTACACAGACATGACAATGACACCAATGTTATCTATTGGAATTGTTTAGTACTGTAATACTGTTAAAAGTGTTTATACTATTTATGCTTTCAAGTCCAAGTTGAAGAAATCTTGTTAAATGTTGACAGCATAACTACCAAAATGTCAAGACTTGGACTTTGACGTGGTTTGTTCTCCCGTGGTGCAAATGAGCATTTGGACCAGACATGGCGTGAAGGTGAAGACATTATTTATTTTACACTAACAAAAGAACAAAAAGCGCGCTCAGGGCGGATGTACAAACTTGACTAACGAAAACAAAAGACTTGCACGGGGGCAAAAAACTATGAACAACATTTGAACAACATTGAATTTCCCCAAGGGGACCAATATGCAACGACGTGGTCGCATAGTGATGCGGGTGTGGTTCTCCCAAGGATGCAGACGGCTTCGGACACAGCTTGCAGGTAGGAAAATGATTTATTTAACATATAAATCATACGATGAATAAACAAAAGACATACACGTAGCACAAAAGGCAAAACAAAAGGGCTAGCGTGGGAGCTAGTAAACCAAAATAGCCTAGCGTGAAAACTAGCAGCTAAGGAACATGAAATAAACGTCGTCATCAGTTGTGTGGGAACAAACTACGAAGCCAGACCGAGTGAGGCCAGAGCAAAGACTAAATAGCCCTCTGATTAGTGCCCGGGCAACAGGTGCGCGTCCCGAACACTAACCAGAGGCAGGTGAATGTAATCAGTTGACATGGCAACTGAACACAAACAAAATCAAGGTGCTGAAAACATGTGACTCAAACATAAACAAACTATGATCCGGGCAGCGGATCGTAACACAATAAATCTAATCTAATCTAACTATGGCAATAATAAACAAAACTTACTTGGCATGGACATGAAGTGCGCAGAGGTGGACAGAGTGTGACAGGTGTATAATACCGGGATGTCGTCAGGACGAACAACAGAAAATGAATGAACTTAAATACTATGGCCATGATTAGTGAAAGCAGGTGCGTGACTCAAAACGTGAAGCAGGTGCGTGACGTGACAGGTGAAAACTAACGGTTGCTATGGTGACAAACAAGAGTGCACAATGAGTCCAAACGTGGAACAGGTGAAACTAATGGGGTAATCATGCAAACAAGACAAGGGAGTGAAAAAGCCAGAAACTAAACAAAACATGACTTAAAACAAAACATGATTACACAGACATGACAATGACACCAATGTTATCTATTGGAATTGTTTAGTACTGTTATACTGTTAAAAGTGTTTATAATATTTATGCTTTCAAGTCCAAGTTGAAGAAATCGTGTTAAATGTTGACAGCATAACTACCAAAATGTCAAGACTTGGACTTTGACGTGGTTTGTTCTCCCGTGGTGCAAATGAGCATTTGGACCAGACATGGCGTGAAGGTGAAGACATTATTTATTTTACACTAACAAAAGAACAAAAAGCGCGCTCAGGGCGGATGTACAAACTTGACTAACGAAAACAAAAGACTTGCACGGGGGCAAAAAACTATGAACCACATAAAACACTAACTATGGCAATAATAAACAAAACTTACTTGGCATGGACATGAAGTGCGCAGAGGTGGACAGAGTGTGACAGGTGTATAATACGGGGATGTCGTCAGGACGAACAACAGAAAATGAATGAACTTAAATACTATGGACATGATTAGTGAAAGCAGGTGCGTGACTCAAAACGTGAAACAGGTGCGCGACGTGACAGGTGAAAACTAACGGTTGCTATGGTGACAAACAAGAGTGCACAATGAGTCCAAACGTGGAACAGGTGAAACTAATGGGGTAATCATGCAAACAAGACAAGGGAGTGAAAAAGCCAGAAACTAAACAAAACATGACTTAAAACAAAACATGATTACACAGACATGACAATGACACCAATGTTATCTATTGGAATTGTTTAGTACTGTTATACTGTTAAAAGTGTTTATACTATTTATGCTTTCAAGTCCAAGTTGAAGAAATCTTGTTAAATGTTGACAGCATAACTACCAAAATGTCAAGACTTGGACTTTGACGTGGTTTGTTCTCCCGTGGTGCAAATGAGCATTTGGACCAGACATGGCGTGAAGGTGAAGACATTATTTATTTTACACTAACAAAAGAACAAAAAGCGCGCTCAGGGCGGATGTACAAACTTGACTAACGAAAACAAAAGACTTGCACGGGGGCAAAAAACTATGAACCACATAAAACACTAACTATGGCAATAATAAACAAAACTTACTTGGCACGGACATGAAGTGCGCAGAGGTGGACAGAGTGTGACAGGTGTATAATACGGGGATGTCGTCAGGACGAACAACAGAAAATGAATGAACTTAAACAATTTTTTTTTTTAATGGAATTGTTTAGTACTGTTTTACCATTTGTTTACTGTAAAAAGTGTTTATACTTTCAATGAACAAATTGAAGTCTTGTGAAAGGTTGACAGGATAACTGGCATTAACTGTGAAAAGAATTTCAAACTATTGAAGTTAGCTTACAGAATAAACATGTCAATCAACCCATATGATTTTTGCTGTAATATTTTTGTTTTGAAAAGTCACTGTGACTGATAGAAAAGTGATGGTTTTAGCAACATTTTAACCTGTCGGAATGCTAATAATCATTTTGCGTCGGGGGGCGAAGCCTGAACCCCCCACCAGGACTTTGTCCTGGACCCTGGCTACTAGGTTTTTCTGATTTCAAAAGTTGGCAGGTATGCATCATTGTGTTTTTAGTAGGTAGAGTGATCAAGTCGAGGTCATTAGACTGTCTTGACTTCATTAAAGTGAAAGAAGTAAAGCAAAGATAATGATAAAGGCTTGGGAAAAAAAAATGTTAAGTGGATGAACGCGAGTAGGAGCTAAAGTGGGAAGTAATCACATGATGTGTTATTGACCTGAGAAGCCTATTGACTCCTGAGACTTGTTCCACTTTCCATGGACTTAATCTAGTTTTCCATGCAACACTCGCTCCACCGTCGGAGCGCCTGCACTCTGATGCTTACAACCTTGTTCATGCACAGTGTGCGTGTTTGTCCGCCATTTCTGTGTAAAAGCTGCAAGCAGGTTTGTTTTGAAATGTCGTTCCTTTTTCATGTCGACATGGACGAAAAAATGCAATTGCTATTGTGAAATGCAAACCCCGTTTCCATATGAGTTGGGAAATTGTGTTAGATGTAAATATAAACGGAATACAATGATTTGCAAATCCTTTTCAACCCATATTCAGTTGAATATGCTACAAAGACAACATATTTGATGTTCAAACTCATAAACATTATTTATTTTTTGCAAATAATAATTAACTTAGAATTTCATGGCTGCAACACAAAGTAGTTGGGAAAGGGCATGTTCACCACTGTGTTACATGGCCTTTCCTTTTAACAACACTCAGTAAAGGTTTGGGAACTGAGGAGACACATTTTTAAAATTCTTTCCCATTCTTGCTTGATGTACAGCTTGAGTTGTTCAACAGTCCGGGGGTCTCCCTTGTGCTATTTTAGGCTTCATAATGCGCCACACATTTTCAATGGGAGACAGGTCTGGACTGCAGGCGGGGCCAGTCTAGTACCCGGCACTCTTTTACTATGAAGCCACGTTGATGTAACACGTGGCTTGGCATTGTCTTGCTGAAATAAGCAGGGGTGTCCATGGTAACGTTGCTATGTTGCTCCAAAACCTGTATGTACCTTTCAGCATTAATGGCCCCTTCACAGATGTGTAAGTTACCCATGTCTTGGGCACTAATACACCCCCATACCATCACACATGCTGCCTTTTACACTTTGCGCCTATAACAATCCGGATGGTTCTTTTCCTCTTTCGACGTCCACAGTTTCCAAAAACAATTTGAAATGTGGACTCGTCAGACCACAGAGCACTTTTCCACTTTGCATCAGTCCATCTTAGATGAGCTCAGGCCCAGCGAGGCCGACGGCGTTTCTGGGTGTTGTTGATAAACGGTTTTTCGCCTTGCATAGGAGAGTTTTAACTTGCACTTACAGATGTGGCGACCAACTGTAGTTACTGACAGTGGGTTTCTGAAGTGTTCCTGAGCCCACGTGGTGATATCCTTTACACACTGATGTCGCTTGTTGATGCAGTACCGCCTGAGGGATGGAAGGTCACGGGCTTAGCTGCTTACGTGCAGTGATTTCTCCAGATTCTCTGAACCCTTTGATGATATTACGGAGCGTAGATGGTGAAATCCCTAAATTCCTTGCAATGGCTGGTTGAGAAAGGTTTTTCTTAAACTGTTCAACATTTTACTCACGCATTTGTTGACAAAGTGGTGACCCTCGCCCCATCCTTGTTTGTGAATGACTGAGCATTTCATGGAATCTACTTTTATACCCAATCATGGCCCCCACCTGTTCCCAATTAGTCTGCACACCTGTGGGATGTTCCAAATAAGTGTTTGATGAGCATTCCTCAACTTTATCAGTATTTATTGCCGCCTTTCCCAACTTCTTTGTCACGTGTTGCTGGCATAAAATTCTAAAGTTAATGATTATTGAAAAAAACGTCCGACCGGAACTCTAATAACTAAAGTTCCTTGGGTGAATAATGTAAAGTCACTACACCGGTATGTTTTAGTGTTTTCATGGTGAGTTTACTGACAGATATAAGTAAGAACTTTACACTACTTTATATTAGAAATGTATGTTTTAGTGTTTTAGGTATGTTTTAGGTATGTTTTTAGGTATGTTTTAGGTATGTTTTAGTGCTTTCATGGTGAGTTTACTGACAGATATAAGTAAGAACTTTACACTACTTTATATTAGAAATGGCAACAGTGGAGGATGAATGTCACATAACAAGAAGATAGAGAAAATTATTGACTACGGTGTCGGCACAAAGGCGGACACGCGCAAATTTACAGGACTTATGCAGATCCTAAATACAGATCAGCATGTACAAGAAGGTAAGAAAAGTTGCTTTTGCGTAATATTGTGAAACAAAATGCCAGATAAAATGTCTTACCTTATACACACACCATAATAATACTCCTATGTTTAATGCACAGTACAATCCATCAAGGGGTGTGGCTTCATAATTTACCAAAGTCCTATTAAAACATTTTGATGGATTTTTGTTCTATATTTTCAATGGAAACGTATAAAATGTCGGCGTTGTTTACTAGAGTTGTCCCGTGAAAAAACGTCCGACTGGAACTCTAATAACTAAAGTTCCTTGGGTGAATAATGTAAACTCACTACACCGGTATGTTTTAGCGCCTTCATGGTGAGTTTACTGACAGATATAAGTAAGAACTTTACACTACTTTATATTAGAAATGGCAACAGTGGAGGATGAATGTCACATAACAAGAAGATAGAGAAAATTATTGACTACGGTGTCGGCACAAAGGCGGACACGCGCAAATTTACAGGACTTATGCAGATCCTAAATACAGATCAGCATGTACAAGAAGGTAAGAAAAGTTGCTTTTGCGTAATATTGTGAAACAAAATGCCAGATAAAATGTCTTACCTTATACACACACCATAATAATACTCCTATGTTTAATGCACAGTACAATCCACCAAGGGGTGTGGCTTCATAATTTACCAAAGTCCTATTAAAACATTTTGATGGATTTTTGTTCTATATTTTCAATGGAAACGTATTAAATGTCGGCGTTGTTTACTAGAGTTGTCCCGTGAAAAAATGTCCAACCGGAACTCTCTGATAACTAAAGTTCCTTGGGTGAATAATGTAAACTCATCATACCGGTATGTTTTAGCGCCTTCATGGTGAGTTTACTGACAGATATAAGTAAGAACTTTACACTACTTTATATTAGAAATGACAACAGTGGAGGATGAATGTCACATAACAAGAAGATAGAGAAAATTATTGACTACGGTGTCGGCACAAAGGCGGACACGCGCAAATTTACAGGACTTATGCAGATCCTAAATACAGATCAGCATGTACCAGAAGGTAAGAAAAGTTGCTTTTGCGTAATATTGTGAAACAAAATGACAGATAATATGTCTTACCTTATACACACACCATAATAATACTCCTATGTTGAAGCACAGTACAATCCATTAAGCGGTGTGGCTTCATAGCTTACCAAAGTCCTCCTAAAACATTTTGATGGATTTGTGTTCTATAAACGTATAACGTATAAAATGTCGGCGTTGTTTACTAGAGTTGTCCCGTGAAAAAACATCCGACCGGAACCCTCTGATAACTAAAGTTCCTTGGTTGAATAATGTAAACTCATCATACCGGTATGTTTTAGCGCCTTCATGGCCAGTTTACTGACAGATATAAGTAAGAACTTTGCACTACTTTATATTAGAAATGGCAACAGTGGAGGATGAATGTCACATAACAAGAAGATAGAGAAAATTATTGACTACGGTGTCGGCACAAAGGCGGACACGCGCAAATTTACAGGACTTATGCAGATCCTAAATACAGATCAGCATGTACAAGAAGGTAAGAAAAGTTGCTTTTGCGTAATATTGTGAAACAAAATGCCAGATAAAATGTCTTACCTTATACACACACCATAATAATACTCCTATGTTTAATGCACAGTACAATCCACCAAGGGGTGTGGCTTCATAATTTACCAAAGTCCTATTAAAACATTTTGATGGATTTTTGTTCTATATTTTCAATGGAAACGTATTAAATGTCGGCGTTGTTTACTAGAGTTGTCCCGTGAAAAAATGTCCAACCGGAACTCTCTGATAACTAAAGTTCCTTGGGTGAATAATGTAAACTCATCATACCGGTATGTTTTAGCGCCTTCATGGTGAGTTTACTGACAGATATAAGTAAGAACTTTACACTACTTTATATTAGAAATGACAACAGTGGAGGATGAATGTCACATAACAAGAAGATAGAGAAAATTATTGACTACGGTGTCGGCACAAAGGCGGACACGCGCAAATTTACAGGACTTATGCAGATCCTAAATACAGATCAGCATGTACCAGAAGGTAAGAAAAGTTGCTTTTGCGTAATATTGTGAAACAAAATGACAGATAATATGTCTTACCTTATACACACACCATAATAATACTCCTATGTTGAAGCACAGTACAATCCATTAAGCGGTGTGGCTTCATAGCTTACCAAAGTCCTCCTAAAACATTTTGATGGATTTGTGTTCTATAAACGTATAACGTATAAAATGTCGGCGTTGTTTACTAGAGTTGTCCCGTGAAAAAACATCCGACCGGAACCCTCTGATAACTAAAGTTCCTTGGTTGAATAATGTAAACTCATCATACCGGTATGTTTTAGCGCCTTCATGGCCAGTTTACTGACAGATATAAGTAAGAACTTTGCACTACTTTATATTAGAAATGGCAACAGTGGAGGATGAATGTCACATAACAAGAAGATAGAGAAAATTATTGACTACGGTGTCGGCACAAAGGCGGACACGCGCAAATTTACAGGACTTATGCAGATCCTAAATACAGATCAGCAGGTACCAGAAGGTAAGAAAAGTTGCTTTTGCGTAATATTGTGAAACAAAACGCCAGATAATATGTCATACCTTATACACACACCATAATAATACTCCTATGTTGAAGCACAGTACAATCCATCAAGCGGTGTGGCTTCATAGCTTACCAAAGTCCTACTAAAACATTTTGATGGATTTTTGTTCTATAAACGTATAAACGTATAAAATGTCAGCGTTGTTTACTAGAGTTGTCCCGTGAAAAAACGTCCAACCGGAACTCTCTGATAACTAAAGTTCCTTGGGTGAATAATGTAAACTCATCATGCCGGTATGTTTTAGCGCATTCATGGTGAGTTTACTGACAGATATAAGTAAGAACTTTACACTACTTTATATTAGAAATGGCAACAGTGGAGGATGAATGTCACATAACAAGAAGATAGAGAAAAAGAAGAAGCTTATCTCCTACGGTATCGGCCACGGACTACAGTGCGCACATTTTCAGGATTTACGCAGATCTCAAATACAGATCAGCAGGTACCGGAAGGTAAGAAAAGTTGCTTTTGCATAATATTGTGAAACAAAACGCCAGATAATATGTCTTCTAATGGGTGCCATTTTGTGGTACACACACCATAGTACTACCGTATTTTTCGGAGTATAAGTCGCTCCGGAGTATAAGTCGCACCGGCCGAAAATGCATAATAGAGAAGGAAAAAAACATATATAAGTCGCATTTTTGGGGGGAAATGTATTTGATAAAATCCAACACCAAGAATAGACATTTGAAAGGCAATTTAAAATAAATAAAGCAATGGTGTCACATTGCAGTCTACAAGTATCTCTTATGTGTGACTGCCATCTACTGGTCACACTTATAATTTTACCATGTACCAAATAAGGTAAGCACGAGTGGAATTATTCCGTACATTAGGCGAACCGGGTCATGAGGCGCATCGTCCATTTTTGGGAAAATGAAAGGATTTTAAGTGCGCCTTATAGTCCGAAAAATAGGGTATAATGCCAGATCCCATGACTGAAGATAAAGATTGCGTCAGAATAATTGTATCTAAGTTATCACAAAACGTTGTGTTTCAATGAGTTCCCGGCGAGCAGACAAAACCAATCAAAAGGCTTGTAAATACTCCACTGTGTAGGATGGGAAGTGACATGAAGGTGTCGGTTTCTTTGATGCATTGTAATCCACAGGAAGATTTTGTCTTGACCTGAGATCTACAAAGCAAAGAGGAAGCAGTACCTGACCCACCTCCAGGCACCTTTTCTTTGTTTTGTGACCAAAGGCGGCGGCTGTTTACGACCCCCCGTCCTTTAGAAACAGCCGTGTAATCAGGGAAAGTCCAAACAAAAGAGGAGGCGTGCAATCTTTCGTCAGAGCGTGGTGGGACACTGTACGAGGGTACAGGTCTACACGTTTCTCCTCATTGATCCATCCATCCATCCATCTTCTTCCGCTTATCCGAGGTCGGGTCGCGGGGGCAGCAGCTTAAGCAGGGAAGCCCAGACTTCCCTCTCCCCAGCCACTTCGTCCAGCTCCTCCCGGGGGATCCCGAGGCGTTCCCAGGCCAGCCGGGGACATAGTCTTCCCAACGTGTCCTGGGTCTTCCCCGTGGCCTCCAACCGGTCGGACGTGCCCGAAACACCTTCCTAGGGAGGCGTTCGGGTGGCATCCTGACCAGATGCCCGAACCACCTCATCTGGCTCCTCTCCATGTGGAGGAGCAGCGGCTTTACTTTGAGCTCCCCCCGAATGACAGAGCTTCTCACCCTATCTCTAAGGGAGAGTCCCGCCACTCGGCGGAGGAAACTCATTTCGGCCGCTTGTACCCGTGATCTTGTCCTTTCGGTCATGACCCAAAGCTCATGACCATAGGTGAGGATGGGAACGTAGATCGACCGGTAAATCGAGAGCTTTGCCTTCCGGCTCAGCTCCTTCTTCACCACAACGGATCGATACAGCGTCCGCATTACTGAAGACGCCGCACCGATCCGCCTGTCGATCTCACGATCCACTCTTCCCCCACTCGTGAACAAGACTCCGAGGTACTTGAACTCCTCCACTTGGGGCAAGATCTCCTCCCCAACCCGGAGATGGCACTCCACCCTTTTCCGGGAGAGAACCATGGACTCGGACTTGGAGGTGCTGATTCCCATCCCAGTCGCTTCACACTCGGCTGCGAACCGATCCAGTGAGAGCTGAAGATCTTGGCCGGAGGAAGCCATCAGGACCACATCATCTGCAAATAGCAGTGACCTAATCCTGCAGCCACCAAACCAGATCCCCTCAACGCCTTGACTGCGCCTAGAATTCTGTCCATAAAAGTTATGAACAGAATCGGTGACAAAGGGCAGCCTTGGCGGAGTCCAACCCTCACTGGAAACGTGTCCGACTTACTGCCGGCAATGCGGACCAAGCTCTGACACTGATCATACAGGGAGCGGACTGCCACAATAAGACAGTCCGTTACCCCATACTCTCTGAGCACTCCCCACAGGACTTCCCGGGGTACACGGTCGAATGCCTTCTCCAAGTCCACAAAGCACATGTAGACTGGTTGGGCAAACTCCCATGCACCCTCAAGGACCCTGCCGAGAGTATAGAGCTGGTCCACAGTTCCACGACCAGGACGAAAACCACACTGTTCCTCCTGAATCCGAGGTTCGACTATCCGGCGTAGCCTCCTCTCCAGTACACCTGAATAGACCTTACCGGAAAGGCTGAGGAGTGTGATCCCACGATAGTTGGAACACACCCTCCGGTTCCCCTTCTTAAAGAAGGGGAATTGAGCCAAATTTAATTATGTCTGTTTAATTCCTTGCTTCTTGTCTTGTTTAATAGATGTCATCAGTGTTTGAACCTGACAGATTGTGTTTCTTCAAATTTGGGCTTCATTTTTTTTTTTTTTTTTTCAAAGCGTAACGTAGTCAGCTGTGATGAATGTTTTTGGTTGACAAGTTCCAGAAACAAGTAAAAGTTGCAAACAAGCACATCACTATTGAAAATGTTCTCCAGGCCATCATAGCGGTATTATCTCGCTAATCGGATACTCTACTGTAGGTCTTGGCACTGCGTGGGAGCACTCAAGGCTGTCTGGCTTCAGGTGTACACACACACACACGCACACACACACACACACACACACACATTCCATTGCCTTAGCATAGGTGAATGCAATAGTCCTCTTCCCTCCTACACATCAGGTGTTGGACATGCTTGAGCTTCTTCCTCCAAACGTTACTAGCATGCGCTTTTGCCTTGAAGATTTCACAGCTGAGCTATGCTTGAACAAGAAAATGTATTCAGTCATTTGTTATGTATTTATTCATCCTAAATCTCTGACTGGTAACATTCAAACAAGTGGATCAAAACCGCCTAAGATGTACGGAACTTGGACTCTTTTAAGAACTTTCTCCAACGTTCACAATCCTTATGCGAGACAAGCACGCATACTTTTTAAAAACATTTTTTTATGCATTCTAACTCGTAAATAAACACTAGCAAAAGTCAGCCAACAATGGAGCTAATGGAGTCATCTATTTTGCCTCAAAAAAACATCCGTTAACGTTTTATGCACCGTATTTTCCGCACCATAAGCCGCCCTGGGTTATAAGCCGCGCCTTCAATGAACGGCATATTTCAAAACTTTGTCCACCTATAAGCCGCCCCGTGTTATAAGCCGCATCTAACTGCGCTAAAGGGAATGTCAAAAAAACAGTCAGATAGGTCAGTCAAACTTGAATAATATATTAAAAACCAGCGTTCTAACAACTCTGTTCACTCCCAAAATGTACGGTAATGTGCAAATGTGCAATCACATACGGGATCCAAAATGGCCGGCTCCGTCTCGTCGAAGTCATCGGAGTCAGTGTCGCTGTTGTTGTCCAGCAGTTCTGTGAATCCTGCCTTCCGGAAAGCTCGGACCACAGTTGTGACCGAAATATCCGCCCAGGCATTTACGATCCACTGGCAGATGTTGGCGTATGTCGTCCGGCACTGTCTCCCTGTCTTAGTGAAGGTGTGTTCGCCTTCGGTCATCCACTGTTCCCACGCCGTTCGCAGTCGTGCTTTAAATGCCCTGTTGACACCAATATCGAGCGGTTGGAGTTCTTTGGTTAATCCACCCGGAATGACGGCGAGTGTTGTATTTGTGTGCTTCACTTGTTTTTTGACACCATCTGTGATGTGGGCGCGCATGGAGTCGTATATCAACATGGACGGAGCTGCGTGAAAAAAGCCACCCGGCCTCTTCGCGTAAACTTCCCTTAACCACTCGCTCATCTTTTCTTCATCCATCCATCCCTTCGAGTTAGCTTTTATGATGACGCCGGCTGGAAAGGTCTCTTTTGGCAAGGTCTTCCTTTTGAATATCACCATGGGTGGAAGTTTCTGGCCATTAGCATGGCAAGCTAGAACCACAGTGAAGGACGACTTCTCATTCCCTGTGGTGCGAATATTCAACGTACGTGCTCCCGTTGTATCCACAGTGCGGTTCACAGGAATATCAAAAGTCAGTGGAACCTCGTCCATGTTGATAATGTTCTCTGGCCGGATCTTTTTTTCAGCTATCTTGTTTTTACAATATGCACGGAAAGTAGCCAGCTTTTCTTGAAAGTCTTTAGGCAGTTGCTGTGAAATAGTAGTCCGTGTGCGGATGGAGAGATTGCGTCTTTTCATGAACCGGAAACACCAAGAAGCACCACCTTTAAAATCATCCAGGTGAAGTTCGCTTGCTAGCGCTGTTGCCTTCATTCGAATAGTGATGGTGCTGACACTTCTGCTTGCTGCTCTCTGCTCAACAACCCACTGTTCCAGTTTGTCCTCCAACAGTTGCCATCTTGCTTTGTTCCCTCGGAAACTCTGTTTTGTCTTCTTTACCTGGCGCAGGTCATCTTGTTGCTTCCTCCACCGACGCATCATTGATTCATTTATGTTATATTCTCTTGCTGCTGCTCTATTTCCGTGTTCTTCGGCATGACTTATTGCCTTAAGTTTAAATTCTGCGTTATACGCGTGTCGCTTAGTAGGAGCCATTTTGTGGTCTTTACAGATGTAAACACACAAAGGAAATGAAACGTAATATCCGCGCTTCTTCTTCTAAGGGGGCGGGTGGTTGCTTACCGTAGAAGAAGAAGCGCTTCCTCTTCTACGGGGGCGGGTGCTTACCTTGGCAGTTGCTTACCATAGAAGAAGAAGCGCTTCCTCTTCTACGGGGAAAAAAGATGGCGGCTGTTTACCGTAGTTGCGAGACCGAAACTTTATGAAAATAAATATTTATATTAATCCATATATAAAGCGCACCGGGTTATAAGCCGCACTGTCAGCTTTTGTGAAAATTTGTGGTTTTTAGGTGCGGCTTATAGTGCGGAAAATACGGTAATAAGTAAATATATGATGTAGTTGCAGGTACATTCATAATAAGATTTAGACTTCCTTTATTTTATTGTATTTTTTATTTTTATTGTCATTTAAATTTGAACTTTACAGTACAGATAAGAACGAAATTTTGTTGCATTAGGCTCATGGTAGTGCAGGGAAAAAAATCAATAAGGTGCATATATAAATAAATAGATGACTGTACAGATAAATATATTGCACTTTTGCATATGCATCCACGTTTATGGATGTATGTTATATTGTCTTTATATTCCAGCCAGTTAATCCATTTTTGAGGGGATTATTATGATGCGTTCAAGAGTCTTACGGCCTGAGGGAAGAAGCTGTTACAGAACCTGGAGGTTCTGCTACGGAGGCTGCGGAACCTCTTTAACATGTGATATTTACGTATTTTTGGCCATTATAAGCAAACGTTGGCACATTAATTTCACAGACGCATCAAGAGGACTCCTAGTCATGGTAGACTACTTTGGGACAAATTATATATACAGGTAAAAGCCAGTAAATTAGAATATTTTGAAAAACTTGATTTATTTCAGTAATTGCATTCCAAAGGTGTAACTTGTACATTATATTTATTCATTGCACACAGACTGATGCATTCAAATGTTTATTTCATTTAATTTTGATGATTTGAAGTGGCAACAAATGAAATCCAAAATTCCGTGTGTCACAAAATTAGAATATTACTTAAGGCTAATACAAAAAAGGGATTTTTAGAAATGTTGGCCAACTGAAAAGTATGAAAATGAAAAATATGAGCATGTACAATACTCAATACTTGGTTGGAGCTCCTTTTGCCTCAATTACTGCGTTAATGCGGCGTGGCATGGAGTCGATGAGTTTCTGGCACTGCTCAGGTGTTATGAGAGCCCAGGTTGCTCTGATAGTGGCCTTCAACTCTTCTGCGTTTTTGGGTCTGGCATTCTGCATCTTCCTTTTCACAATACCCCACAGATTTTCTATGGGGCTAAGGTCAGGGGAGTTGGCGGGCCAATTTAGAACAGAAATACCATGGTCCGTAAACCAGGCACGGGTAGATTTTGCGCTGTGTGCAGGCGCCAAGTCCTGTTGGAACTTGAAATCTCCATCTCCATAGAGCAGGTCAGCAGCAGGAAGCATGAAGTGCTCTAAAACTTGCTGGTAGACGGCTGCGTTGACCCTGGATCTCAGGAAACAGAGTGGACCGACACCAGCAGATGACATGGCACCCCAAACCATCACTGATGGTGGAAACTTTACACTAGACTTCAGGCAACGTGGATCCTGTGCCTCTCCTGTCTTCCTCCAGACTCTGGGACCTCGATTTCCAAAGGAAATGCAAAATTTGCATGGTTGGGTGATGGTTTAGGGTGTCATCTGCTGGTGTCGGTCCACTATGTATATGTATATATATATATATATATATATATATATATATATATATATATATATATATATGTATGTATCTATATATATATATATATATATATATATATATATATATATATATATATATATATATATATATATATATATATATATATATATATTATATATATATATATATATATAAATATATATATATATATAAATAAATATATATAAATATATATATATATATACACACATATATATATATGTATACATATATACATATATATATATATATACATATATATATATATATATAAATATATATATATATAAATATATATATATATATATATATAAATATATATATATATATATATATATAAATATATATATATATATATATATAAATATATATATATATATATATATATATATATATATATATATATATATATATATATATATATATATATATATGTATATATATTTATATATATATATGACTCTTTTTCCACAGGCATCAATGCAAAGTCTACAACAGTGGTATCAAGCTCAAATACAGAGTGGGCCAAAATGTAAAACTGAACAAAGCCGCGGGCCAAGGTTGAACAAATTAACCTTTTAATAGGGACCCAAACATGGATAATAAAATTAAAAAAAAATGGCATATCAAATACAATTTAAATAAAAATTGAATGCCTCTTTTCTATTTGCAGCCTTCTGAGGTAAATATCAACACTAACTTTTTCCACAGGCTAGTAAATTAGAAAATAAAATAACAATGAATAAACCAACCATTCAGGACTTTAAACTGCTCAGTTTGCAACACACTGATCTAATCTGATGTGCCCAAGCCAGATACCTGACATATTTTCTTGGATGCTAGTTCATTAATGTCGGGGCTCTGGCTTTGAGCTGAGGCAACCTTCATTATCCAACAAAGGTGTTCATCAGTCATTATATCTCGTATTCCACAGTCTTGGGGGCGTGCCTTACAGGCACTGCTTTTAACGTCCTCTACGAGCTGACGTCACGTCCGCTTTTCAACCCTTTTAACAACGTGCCGGCCCAGTCACAAGATATGAGCGGCTCCTGTACGCACACACACATAAATGCAAAGCATACTTCATCAACAGCGATACAGTTTACACTGAGAGTGGCCGTGTAAGCAACTTTAACATTGTTAGAAATATACGCCACACTGTGAATCCACACCAAACAAGAATGACATCACATTTTGGGAGAACATCCGCACAGTAACACAACATAAACACAACAGAACAAATACCCAGAACCCTTTCCAGCACTAACTCTTCCGGGACGCTACAATATACACCCCCGCTACCTCCAACCCCCTTCCCACACACACACTCACTCACACACACACACACACACACACACACACACACACTAGAGATGCGCGGATAGGCAATTATTTCATCCGCAACCGCATCAGAAAGTCGTCAACCATCCGCCATCCACCCGATGTAACATTTGATCAGAACCGCACCCGCCCGTTGTTATATATCTAATATAGACGATGCAAGGCATAGTGAGATTATAAAGCTTTTGCCTGTTAAAGAAAGGAGACTGATCCAATGCAGCACAGACATTCGCGTGCCACGCTGTCACGACCCAGACGCACACCAGTGCGCAATCATATGGGAGCCGCGCTGAGCGCACCTCCAAGCGCGTCTCGCTGCCGGCGAAGGCCGGGTATGGGCCCGACGCTCCAGCGCCATCCATTTTCAGGGCTAGTTGATTCGGCAGGTGGGTTGTTACACACTCCTTAGCGGGTTCCAACTTCCATGGCCACCGTCCTAGCTGCTGTCTATATCAACCAGGGTGAGCCCCACCCCTTTCGTGAGCGCACTGCGCGCGGAGTGACCCCTGTTACGAGCCCCCGGCCACGGGGGTGGCGGGCAGGTAAGCTGCTTACCTGCTGCGCGTGACGCCGGCCGCGGCGAAGGCGGACGAGGCGGGGTGTCGGTGCGGTGGGCGCGGTGGTGACCCTGGACGTGCGTCGTCGGGCCCTTCTCGCGGATCACCTCAGCTACGGCTCCCGGTGGGGCCCTCTCGGGGGAAGGGGCCTCGGTCCCGGACCCCGGCGAGGCGTCCCTTTTCCGCTCCGTAAAAGTGTCCATCTCTTTTTCTTTTTTTTTCTTCTGTTGTGGCATATGCTGCAGGTGCCTGCTCGTTTTTCGTATGTGGGTAACAACATTTAACTATGTATATATATTTCCCAATTGGTTTAACTGCCACCCGCCTGAATCTATTTAAAATCAATTTTTTTTTTATTTCAACCACCCGACCCGACCCGACCCGCGGATAAAATCTAATTTTTTTTAATTTCATCCGCCCGATCCGCGGATAATCCGCGGACTCCGCGGTTCTGCCCGCAAACCGCGCATCTCTAACACACACCTTGTAGCGTCCCAGAAGAGTTAGTGCTGCAAAGGATTCTGGGTATTTGTCCTGTTGTGTTTATGTTGTGTTACTGTGCGGATGTTCTCCCGAAATGTGTTTGTCATTCTTGTTTGGTGTGGGTTCACAGTGTGGCGCATATTTCTAACAATGTTAAAGGTTTTTATACTGGCACCCTCAGTGTAACCTGTATCGCTGAAGATCAAGTATGCGTTGCATTCACTTGTGCGTGCGTTAGAGATGCGCGGTTTGCGGGCACAACCGCGGAGTCCGCGGATTATCCGCGGATCGGGCGGATGAAATGGACACTTTGGACACTTTTACGGAGCGGAGAAGGGACGACTCGCCGGGGTCCGGGACCGAGGCCCCTTCCCCCGAGAGGGCCCCACCGGGAGCCGTAGCTGAGGCGATCCGCGAGAAGGGCCCGACGCACGTCCAGGGTCACCACCGCGCCCACCGCACCGACACCCCGCCTCGTCCGCCTTCGCCGCGGCCGGCGTCACGCGCAGCAGGTAAGCAGCTTACCTGCCCGCCACCCCGTGGCCGGGGGCTCGTAACAGGGGTCACTCCGCGCGCTCCGCCCGCGCAGCTTACCTGCCCGCCACCCCTGTTGCCGGGGGCGCGTAACAGGGGTCAGTGCGCTCACGAAAGGGGTGGGGCTCACCCTGGTTGATATAGACAGCAGGACGGTGGCCATGGAAGTTGGAACCCGCTAAGGAGTGTGTAACAACCCACCTGCCGAATCAACTAGCCCTGAAAATGGATGGCGCTGGAGCGTCGGGCCCATATACCCGGCCGTCGCCGGCAGCGAGACGCGCTTGGAGGTGCGCTCAGCGCGGCTCCCATATGATTGCGCACTGGTGTGCGTCTGGGTCGTGACAGCGTGGCACGCGAATGTCTGTGCTGCATTGGATCAGTCTCCTTTCTTTAACAGGCAAAAGCTTTATAACCTCACTAATGCCTTGCATCGTCTATATTAGATATATAACAACGGGCGGGTGCGGTTCTGATCAAATGTTAGATCGGGTGGATTGCGGATGGTTGACGACTTTCTGATGCGGTTGCGGATGAAATAATTGCCTATCCGCGCATCTCTAGCGTGCGTGCTAAAGCTGCACTTATTATGTAACTGAGCCAGCACTCGTTGGACTGGACGAAAAGGGGACGTTACAATTCTCGAGAGGGCCACTGAAATTTGGGAGTCTCCCGGGAGGTTTGGCAAGAATGAGAATTAGCGGTGTACCGCGGCACCGCCGCTGTATATGATCGGCGGGCCAGCTCTAGTGTTAATTTGATATCGCCTCACGGGCCAAGTGAAATTACACGGCCCGCGGGCCAGAGTTTGACACCCATGGTCTACAATGATGCTGAGTCACAGTCAACTGTGGGTTCTATTCCCTCGGCTTGCTGCTGGTATGTCAACTCCCTTACACTCGTTCGGCGTGCGATAAATAGGACGCAACCATTCAGTGCAGTTGTGGTATGCCGCATACAGTCAGATGTTTTCTTTATGTCGGTCTGCAAAAAAAAAGCCCTGTGGCATCAGAGGTCAGCATGTTCTGTCCCTGCGGCATTGTAAACACTAACAAAGCTCCGGTTTATCTTCAGGCACAAGAATAAACAGAGCAGATAAAGGTGTCGACATCAGTCTTTCTTACACGCTTTTGTTATTCTGAATAGAGGTTTGTGTTCTTACGCTGTTCAAGGCTGGAGCCTATCCTAATTTACGTTGGGTGAAAAGGCAGTGCACCACCCTGGTCTGGTCGCAGAACATCCAAACCTAACATGCACGTTTTCTGCAACCCGCACATGAATAGTGTCATGTCTGTGTAATCATGTTTTGTTTTAAGTCATGTTTAGTTTAGTTTCTGGCTTTTCACTCCAAAAAACTTGCTAAAACAAAAATAAAGAAAAAGCAAGGCTGTCAACACTTGTGTCCCTCCAATCATTTGAATATAAACCACCAAACACAGACTGCTTCCGACAATGTCTTGGTCAGTGTGCAATCCCCAACAGGACGTGATGCACTTAAATAGTCACAGCTGTGGTCAATCAATTGATTAAAAAAAAACACAAACAACTTCAAAAATGAAAGTGCAAACAAATAATAGACAAAATGGAAAATTGTGAAAAATAAATCAAAGACTCAGTACAGCATCATAGGAAAATAAACAAAGCAATACAAAATGTATTCATGTACAAACCCCGTTTCCATATGAGTGTCATGTCTGTGTAATCATGTTTTGTGTTAAGTCATGTTTTTGTTCAGTTATTGGACTCTTTAGTTTCTGTCTTTCACTCCCTTGTCTTGTTTCCATGATTACCCCATTAGTTTCACCTGTTCCACGTTTGGACTCATTGTGCACTCTTGTTTGTCACCATAGCAACCATTAGTTTTCACCTGTCACGTCACGCACCTGTTTCACGTTTTGAGTCACGCACCTGCTTTCACTAATCATGTCCATAGTATTTAAGTTCATTCATTTTCTGTTGTTCGTCCTGACGACCTCACCACATTTATGCTCTGTCCATTCTTTCCATGTCCATTCCTCAAGCAACTATTTTTGTCCAAGCCAAGTAAGTTTTTGTTCCATGTTTATAGTCTTTTTGGTTTCATAGTTTGTTCTCCGCCATTGTGCGTGTTTTTTCGTTTGTACTTTTTTTGCTATAGTCTTTTGGTTTCATAGTTTATTCTCCGCCACTGTGCGCGCTTTTCGTTTGTACTTTTTTTTGATGTATTAATAAATCATGTACCTTCATTCCCGTCTCGCCCGTGCCAACTTTCCGTTGCATCCTGGAAAAGCAAATACCCAAGACCAAGTCATGACAAATAGAACATGCAAGGGTCAGGTCAAAGCCAGATGTATGCTATGTTCACACTTATGCCTATTCCAGATTGGACAAGTCAGATCTGTTCATGTAGTTGTTCACATTACAAAAAAAATGACCGTATTTTCCGGACCATAGGGCGCACCGGATTATAAGGCGCACTGCCGATGACCGGGTCAAGTCAGGTCTATTTCCATATATAAGGCGCACTGGATTATAAGGCGCATTAAAGTAGTCATATTATTATGATTATTTTCTAAATGTAGAAGACTTCCTTGTGGTCTACATAACATGTAATGGTGGTTCTTTGCTCAAAATGTTGCATAGATGATGTTTTACACATCATCTTCAAGTCGCTTCAGGATGCGACGTTTTGTGGGCGGTCTTATTATGTGCCTCCACTTGGACACCGTCATCTTTGTTGTAGCGGTGTAGCGTGCAAGGACGGGAGTGGAAGAAGTGTCAAAAGATGGCGCTAACTTTTTTAATGACATTCACACTTTACTTCAATCAATAACGGAGCAGCATCTCCGCATCCGTGGCTCACTAGTGCAACAACAACGCCCGTGGAAAAACCGTCCGACCGGAACTCTCTACTAACTAAAGTTCCTTGGGTGAATAATGTAAAGTCACTACACCGGTATGTTTTAGTGCTTTCATGGCGAGTTTACTGAGTAAGAACTTTGCACTACTTTATATTAGAAATGGCAATAGTGGAGCATGAAAGAGAGAGAAAAATAAGAAGCTTATCGACTACGGTATCGGCACAGACTACAAAGGCAGACGCGCACACATTTTCATGACTTATGCAGATCCCAAATACACATCAGCAGGTAACAAAAGTTGGTTTTGCATAATATTGTGAAACAAAATGCCAGATAATATGTCTGCTAATAGGTTCCATTTTGTGGTCCTTATACACACACCATAATAATACTTGTATGTTTAATGTGCCGACAATCCATCAATCGGTGTGGCTTCATAGCTTACCGAAGTCGTACTAAAAACATTTGGACACGTTTTTGAGCGCCGTGTGTAATGATTGTTGCGTTTTGGACCAGTTTTTCCTCCCAGGGAATTCAAGTCACAAGTCGCTCCCAAGCTCTTTACGACACTTAAAGCTGAGTAGAAAAACCACCAGAGACAGAATAGGTATTTTGTAATATATTTGCAAAGCTTTGCATATACATTGAGACCAGTCCAGCATAGAACATTCAATCGCGCCGCCAAGATGGTCTGCCCCCCCCCGAAAAACCCTCTCCCCTCTTAAGTCTCTCTTCCTCCCACCCTGGCAGTCATGTCTCTCCAGCCAAAACACATGCCCATTATCTCTCTTTCTTACATTCCTCACTCAAGGTTAAGCACACAGTTTTGCAGACCACCAAAAGACCACAATTGGAAGAAAAACACTAGCTGTTTTGTAATATGATTATGAAATAAAAGAAGTAACACTTAAATTCGGATATATGTAAATATCTGCCTCCGACATGATCTATATTTACAATGGAACATTTAAAATTTCGATGTTGTTTACTGGCGTCATCTTGCAGTTTACACATATCTCTTATGTGTGACTGCCATCTACTGGTCACACTTATCATTATACCATGTACCAAATAAAATTGCTTTGAGGTCGGTAAGCACAACCATGTCGTACATTAGGCGCACCAGGTTATAAGGCGCACTGTCGATGTTTGACAAAATGGATTTTAAGTGCGCCTTCCATCCGTCCATCCATCTTCTTCCGCCTATCTGAGGTCGGGTCGCTAGGGCAGCAGCCTAAGCAGGGAAGCCCAGACTTCCCTCTCCCCAGCCACTTCATCCCAAGGCGTTCCCAGGCCAGCCGGGAGACATAGTCTTCCCAACGTGTCCTGGGTCTTCCCCGCGGCCTCCTACCGGTTGGACGTGCCCTAGGGAGGCGTTCAGGTGGCATCCTGACCAGATGCCCGAACCACCTCATCTGGCTCCTGTCGATATGGAGGAGCAGCGGCTTTACTTTGAGTTTCTCCCGGATGACAGAGCTTCTCACCCTATCTCTAAGGGAGAGACCCGCCACCCGGCGGAGGAAACTCATTCGGGCCGCTTGTACCCGTGATCTTGTCCTTTGGATCATAACCCAAAGCTCATGACCATAAAGTGAGGATGAGAACGTAGATCGACCGGTAAATTGAGAGCTTTGCCTTCCGGCTCAGCTCCTTCTTCACCACAACATATCGATACAGCGTCCGCATTACTGAAAACGCCGCACCGATCCGCTTGTCGATCTCACGATCCACTCTTCCCTCACTCGTAAACAAGACTCCGAGGTACTTGAACTCCTCCACTTGGGGCAAGATCTCCTCCCCAACCCGGAGATGGCACTCCACCCTTTTCCGGGCGAGAACCAGGGACACGGACTTGGAGGTGCTGATTCTCATCCCAGTCGCTTCACACTCGGCTGCGAACCGATCCAGTGAGAGCTGAAGATCCTGGCCAGATGAAGCCATCAGGACCACATCATCTGCAAAAAGCAGAGACCTAATCCTGCAGCCACCAAACCAGATCCCCTCAACGCCTTGACTGCGCCTAGAAATTCTGTCCATAAAAGTTATGAACAGAATCGGTGACAAAGGGCAGCCTTGGCGGAGTCCAACCCTCACTGGAAACGTGTCCGACTTACTGCCGGCAATGCGGACCAAGCTCTGGCACTGAGCATACAGGGAGCGGACTGCCACAATCAGACAGTCTGATACCGCATACTCTCTGAGCACTCCCCACAGGACTTCCCGAGGGACACGGTCGAATGCCTTCTCCAAGTCCACAAAGCACATGTAGACTGGTTGGGCAAACTCCCATGCGCCCTCAAGGACCCTGCCGAGAGTATAGAGCTGGTCCACAGTTCCACGACCAGGACGAAAACCACACTGTTCCTCCTGAATCCGAGGTTCGACTATCCGGCGTAGCCTCCACTCCAGTACACCTGAATAGACCTTACCGGTAGCGTAGTCAATCATTGCCTAAAACATTCCTGGCAAAAGTAAATGCAAGTCTTGCCTGCAAGGCTGCAAGCATCCGGCAATCAGTCCGCTCCGTACTAATGCAGTTAGGAACAAAGCATCATAGATTTCAACATGATACGCGTATTAGCCACATGGAACATTGTTGTGATAAGAAAGATGGCTTGTCAACTTAGTGTTGTAACAACACACAGATCTCACCTGAACAGCCTACTCTCTTCCGAGCCGCTGGCACACACTCAAACAGCCTCAAAATGAATAATTAATGTACATTGGAATTGTTGGCAAGAGTTGAGAACACACGAGGGCAAATGTTTATTTTTGTTGTTGTGTATGTCCGTACTCACGCCTTGTAGGGAATGGTGACGAGTGACACATATTGGGACGATGGTTCAGAGATTTTTAAAATGAAAATCAAACACAATTCTTATTTAGCTTTTTGCAGGTCAGTGCAAAGCCGTCCGCACAGACGGATTAGTTTAGCAGAAGGTGGCGACGGCGTAGCTGCGTGAAGACATCACAGTGGTGAACTGCAGCTCCACATTTGTGCGAGTCAAGGTCATGAATAACAAGAAGCCGACGCATTCATCATCAATAGCTTAGCCTTGTAAGATGCAACTCTTACAGATACGGGAGATTCGGCAAAGAGAGCTTTTTTTCCCCCTCCGCTCCCTGTCAGTTCTTCTGAGTTTTTCCCGCACTCCCCTCTTCATCCTGAATTATTAAAGCGTGTTGTGATTCCCAGTATGATTGTGAATCTAGGGCTGCGGCTCTCTACTGCGCAGTAACATTTTCCACTTGTTTTTCCCCTCTCTCCTCGCCTTGTTCTCTCTCTCACTCTTCCAGCCAGATCATGGCGCCGCAGTGCCCAGAATACCCCTAAATCTCACTTTGAAGGGTCAAAAGGAGGATTCTCAACGCTGAATACTCCGCAAAAGTCCACGCCCTGTAGTCCGCAGAGAATACTATCCATTTTGGATCTGTATTCAGGTCAGGGTGCTTTCCACAAGGGGATGGCAAAGTAAGAAAGCAGGGATATTTTTTCTTCCCCCCCCCATCTTGCACCAGCAGCAGGACTCAAATTGGCGCACACTGTGGCCTGGGTGGTTTTCTCTGGGGATCAACATCCTGTCTCTAATCCAAGGCACCCCCCCCCCCTGCACTGAGGGGAAAAACTGCCAGAATCAACCTTTCAACACATAATACATTGCCTGTTTTCCTCTGAAACACAAAGTGGAACCTTGAAAGCCCAACACAATCGATTTTGAGACGTTGGTCACCCTCCATTGTTCAACAACAATCTAATCTGTGTCACAGGGTTATGCATGCATCTTTTAAAAAAACGAAAAAACGTTGACATTCTTAATTTCCATACAAGTGTAAAATATGTTACTGTTATGTACTAAAGGGGACCTATGATGAATGTAGTCCTTTCTGACGTATTAATCAATCAATCAATCAAAGTTGACTTATATAGCCCTAAATCACAAGTGTCTCAAAGGGCTGCACAAGCCACAACGACATCCTGGGCTCAGATCCCACATCAGGGCAAGGAAAAAACTCAACCCAATGGGATGACAATGAGAAACCTTGGGGGGGACCGCAGATGTGGGGATGTTGAGTGGATCTAACTTAATAGTGTGAGAGTCCACTCCATAGTGAATCTAGTTAATAATGTGAGAGTCCAGTCCATAGTGGATCTAGTTAATAGTGTGAGAGTCCAGTCCATAGTGGATCTAACATAATAGTGTGAGAGTCCAGTCCATAGTGGATCTAGTTATGAGTGTGATAGTCCAGTCCATAGTGGATCTAACATAATAGTGTGAGAGTCCAGTCCATAGTGGATCTAGTTAATAGTGTGAGAGTCCAGTCCATAGTGGATCTAACATAATAGTGTGAGAATCCAGTCCATAGTGGATCTAGTTAATAGTGTGAGAGTCCAGTCCATAGTGGATCTAGTTAATAGTGTGAAAGTCCAGTCCATAGTGGATCTAACATAATAGCGTGAGAGTCCAGTCCATAGTGGATCTAACATAATAGTGTGAGAGTCCAGTCCATAGTGGATCTAACATAATAGTGTGAGTCCAGTCCATAGTGGATCTAACATAATAGTGTGAGAGTCCAGTCCATAGTAGATCTAACATAATAGTGTGAGAGTCCAGTCCATAGTGGATTTAACATAATATTGAGAGTCCAGTTCATAGTGGATCTAACATAATAGTGTGAGAGTCCAGTCCATAGTGGATCTAGTTGATAGCGTGAGAGTCCAGTCCATAGTGGATCTAACATAATAGTGTGAGAGTCCAGTCCATAGTGGATCTAACATAATAGTGTGAGAGTCCAGTCCATAGTGGATCTAACATAATAGTGTGAGAGTCCAGTCCATAGTGGATCTAACATACTAGTGTGAGAGTCCAGTCCATAGTGGATCTAACATAATAGTGAGAGTCCAGTCCATAGTGGATCTAACATACTAGTGAGAGTTCAGTCCATAGTGGATCTAACATAATAGTGTGAGAGTCCAGTCCATAGTGGATCTAACATAATAGTGTGAGAGTCCAGTCCATAGTGGATCTAACATAATAGTGTGAGAGTCCAGTCCATAGTGGATCTAGTTGATAGCGTGAGAGTCCAGTCCATAGTGGATCTAACATAATAGTGTGAGAGTCCAGTCCATAGTGGATCTAACATAATAGTGAGAGAGTCCAGTCCATAGTGGATCTAACATAATAGTGTGAGAGTCCAGTCCATAGTGGATCCAACATAATAGTGTGAGAGTCCAGTCCATAGTGGATCTAACATAATAGTGTGAGAGTCCAGTCCATAGTGGATCTAACATAATAGTGTGAGAGTCCAGTCCATAGTGGATCTAACATAATAGTGTGAGAGTCCAGTCCATAGTGGATCTAACATTATAGTGAGAGTCCAGTCCATAGTGGATCTAACATAATGGTGTGAGAGTCCAGTCCATAGTGGATCTAACATATTAGTGTGAGAGTCCAGTCCATAGTGGATCTAACATAATAGTGTGAGAGTCCAGTCCATAGTGGATCTAACATAATAGTGTGAGAGTCCAGTCCATAGTGGATCTAACATAATAGTGTGAGAGTCCAGTCCATAGTGGATCTAACATAATAGTGTGAGAGTCCAGTCCATAGTGGATCTAACATCATAGTGTGAGAGTCCAGTCCATAGTGGATCCAACATAAATTGTGGGGGTCCAGTCCATAGTGGATCTAACATAATAGTGTGAGTCCAGTCCACAGTGGATCAAACATAATAGTGTAATAGTGTGATCTATTATATCTGTGTGTGGCATCGCATTAGTGTTTTACAAGCTTCTCATCTTATTCTACAGAATGTCCAACTTTGAATAATCAAAAAATGGTCAACAATTCCAAACTTCCCGAGATTAACTTCCCGTGGTAAATTTCCTTTGCAACCCTCGCTGGAACACAGCAAACCTCACGGCAGGAGGAAAGAGCGTCCGCATGAAGATTATCCATTCCAAACAAAGTCCCGACAAAGAATGGTGGCTCACACTCAACTTAAACAGTCTTGATCACCGACAGAAAACGGGTGAGGGGAAAACTGCTTGAAGGCTTGTGTAAAGTAGTTAAGAAAAAACACCAACACAAGAGTAGGGGCCACCAAAACTAGTGTAACCAGCCGTGACAGGTTGGAGCCGTTTATTATGAATTGGATTGAAATGACAAATTTGGAATTTTCCAATAGCCTGCTGTACAAAATTATTTTATTTATTGCAGTCCACCAAACTAGTGCGGGACGCCTTCGGATTGAGAAGGCTCCACTGTTTAAGCACAGACCCGAGAGAAGCACTCCTCTTGTAGCTGGCCGCCCAATGAACCCTTCAATAGACTAGCCCTGCATTGTCGTGCTACAGGTGGCAGGGCTTCCATGCCAACACTGTTGTGCCAAGCACTGCGGAAGCCACAGTGGGGGGTCCTGACGAAAGGTTACTAAAACATCTGCTGGCAGATAAAACATTCTTAGTTATTCAACCATTATTCTCTTGTTTTCTGGGTAACGCACATGACACACCAGTCACGGTGACAACACACGTTTGTGTCTGATCTGTGGGTGAATATTTATATATATTGTGAGCTTAAAGCTGGTTTGAATTGTTCTATAAAAAAGCGAGAACTTTGAGTACCGACTATTGTTTTTTTTTAAGAGTTTTATCTTGTTTAATATTTTTAATAAATGACTTCATAAAAATATGACGAATGTGTGATTATTATTAATGTTATATACCGTCATGGGGCTAAGTAAGTTATCAGCCCTGCAAATGAACCCTTAGTTGTTCTGAATTGTTCAGACAACGTGAGTACAAATACAGAAATTCTGCTCCCATCAAAGGCCAATGTTGCAATATTACAACATTTCTCTAAAAACATAAAAAAAATAAAAATTAAACTCTTTAATTTCTGCATCAAATGCCTCCTACAACAACATCTGAAAGGTCACATATTTTTTTTTTAGGTTTTTCTATATTTGGGTCTGGGACTGCGAATGTTGTGGATCGGTGGAGGGAATACTTCGAAGACCTCCTCAATCCTACCAGCACGTCTTCCTATGAGGAAGCAGTGCCTGGGGAATCTGTGGTGGGCTCTCCTATTTCTGGGGCTGAGGTTGCCGAGGTAGTTAAAAAGCTCCTCGGTGGCAAGGCCCCGGGGGTGGATGAGTTCCGCCCGGAGTTCCTTAAGGCTCTGGATGTTGTGGGGCTGTCTTGGTTGACAAGACTCTGCAACATCGCGTGGACATCGGGGGCGGTACCTCTGGATTGGCAGACCGGGGTGGTGGTTCCTCTCTTTAAGAAGGGGAACCGGAGGATGTGTTCCAACTATCGTGGGATCACACTCCTCAGCCTTCCCGGTAAGGTCTATTCAGGTGTACTGGAGAGGAGGCTACGCCGGATAGTCGAACCTCGGATTCAGGAGGAACAGTGTGGTTTTCGTCCTGGTCGTGGAACTGTGGACCAGCTCTATACTCTCGGCATGGGTGCATGGGAGTTTGCCCAACCAGTCTACATGTGCTTTGTGGACTTGGAGAAGGCATTCGACCGTGTACCCCGGGAAGTCCTGTGGGGAGTGCTCAGAAAGTATGGGGTAACGGACTGTCTTATTGTGGCGGTTCGCTCCCTGTATAATCAGTGTCAGAGCTTGGTCCGCATTGCCGGCAGTAAGTCGGACCCGTTTCCAGTGAGGGTTGGTCTCCGCCAGGGCTGCCCTTTGTCACCCATTCTGTTCATAACCTTTATGGACAGAATTTCTAGGCGCAGTCAAGGCGTTGAGGGGATCTGGTTTGGTGGCTGCAGGATTAGGTCTCTGCTTTTTGCAGATGATGTGGTCCTGATGGCTTCATCTGGCCAGGATCTTCAGCTCTCACTGCATCGGTTCCTGTGAAGCGACTGGGATGGGAATCAGCACCTCCAAGTCCGAGTCCATGGTTCTCGCCCGGAAAAGGGCAGAGTGCCATCTCCGGGTTGGGGAGGAGATCTTGCCCCAAGTGGAGGAGTTCAAGTACCTCGGAGTCTTGTTCACGAGTGAGGGAAGAGTGGATGGTGAGATCGACAGGCGGATCGGTGCAGCGTCTTCAGTAATGCGGACGCTGTATCGATCCGTTGTGGTGAAGAAGGAGCTGAGCCGGAAGGTAAAGCTCTCGATTTACCGGTCGATCAACGTTCCCATCCTCACCTATGGTGATGAGCTTTGGGTCATGACCGAAAGGACACGATCACGGGTACAAGCGGCCGGAATGAGTTTCCTCCGCCGGGTGGCGGGTCTCTCCCTTAGAGATAGGGTGAGAAGCTCTGTCATCCGGGGGGAGCTCAAAGTAAAGCCGCTGCTCCTCCACATGGAGAGGAGCCAGATGAGGTGGTTCGGGCATCTGGTCAGGATGCCACCCGAACGCCTCCCTAGGGAGGTGTTTAGGGCACGTCCAACCGGTAGGAGGCCACGGGGAAGACCCAGGACACATTGGGAAGACTATATATCCCGGCTGGCCTGGGAACGCCTCGGGATCCCCCGGGAGGAGCTGGACGAAGTGGCTGGGGAGAGGGAAGTCTGGGCTTCTCTGCTTAGGCTGCTGCCCCCGCGACCCGACCTGGGATAAGCGAAAGAAGATGGATGGATGGATGGATGGATAAACATGATTCGCCCGTAACAGCATTTGGTCGACTTGCCACTCTTGGATCGATACAGAGCTGCATCAAAAAATATACTTTTACCAGCGTTTATGTCCCGCCATGTGAAATGTTGGTGTTAATATACACATGCCAAGATTAAGTGAAAATAATACTTCATCTTGTCTTTTCTCAAACCAAGTCGTAATGTTGCAATGTCAGTCATTTCCCGCTTGAGTTAAACGGGTGATACAATTTTGTAGTTGCGGAAATATTTATTTTACAATTTTTAATGTGTAGACTTAGAGCAGGCCGTGTCAGGGATGGAGATAGTTGCCTGCATCATGACCCAAATATGCTAAAAACAAGGAGGTGGAATACAGGTAGAAAGTACAAACAAACAAACTAGTGCAGCTCGGAAGTGCACACAAAACGTAAAAAAGAAACGCAAGATCCAAAGCAGACTAGCAGAGGTGGCAGAAAACCACAACTCAATGAACACTCTTCAGAGAACCAGGATCCAGCTCTGTTAGACAGTCAGTGCTGGCATGTATAGAAGCCTGATTGGCAACCAGGAACAGGTGCGTCCAGGTTGCCAGTCAGGGGCAGACATGGGAGCCAGACAGGGGAAGTGAAAACTACAAAATAAGAGCGCTGGACAGGTACTCAACACCAAACACACTAGGAAAAAGACAAGACAAGTCCAAAACTCTTGACGGGAGGTCATGAAAGGAAAATAAATATGCCAAAGTTCCAGCGGTAGCAATCTCGCTCACAAAGAGGCAGGAGGTTTGTTGACACGGCATTCCAAAGAATGCCCACATATTTACGTCCTTCTGACTGTGCAGAGGCATTGGAAACTCTACTAAGACCCGAATGTGTGAATGTTAGGATTTGACGCTCTGGCATTGTTTAACACGAAAATCCAACATTGTAACATTATTTATAATCTCAAAAAAAACACAAAATCATCAGAGGTCCCCTGTAAGAAAAACTAATATTTTCCTTCATCTATCAGAAACAAATAATTTTGTTCATATTAATTTGTATATTCTTGATATAGCTGATAACCACTTTTTTGTAATCTGTTATTAATAGGGTTGCAAAATTCCAGGAATATTCAAAGTTGGAAACTTTCCATGGCCTTTCCTTTTAACAACACTCAATAAACGATTGGGAACTGAGGAAACTAATTGTTGAAGCTTTCAAAGTGGAATTCTTTCCCATTCTTGTTTTATGTAGAGCTTCAGTCGTTCAACAGTCCGGGGTCTCCGCTGTCGTATTTTACGCTTCATTATGCGCCACACATTTTCGATGGGAGACAGGTCTGGACTGCAGGCGGGCCAGGAAAGTACCCGCACTCTTTTTTTTACGAAGCCACGCTGTTGTAACTCGTGCTGAATGTGGCTTGGCATTGTCTTGCTGAAATAAGCAGGGGCGTCCGTGAAAAAGACGGCGCTTAGATGGCAGCATATGTTGTTCCAAAACCTGTATGTACCTTTCAGCATTAATGGTGCCTTCACAGATGTGTAAGTTACCCATGCCTTGGGCACTAATGCACCTCCATACCATCACACATGCTGCCTTTTACACTTTGCGTCGATAACAGTCTGGATGGTTCGCTTCCCCTTTGGTCCGGATGACACGATGTCGAATATTTCCAAAAACAATTTGAAATGTGGACTCGTCAGACCACAGAACACTTTTCCACTTTGCATGAGTCCATCTTAAATGATCTCGGGCCCGTTTACAAAGTTGTTTTTTGCTTTGTGCTATGTATAAACCAATGGTCTCAGACACGCGGCCCACACCTTTATATGAAAATGTAATGTTAGTGCGGCCCGCGGGTTTTATATGAATGGCGCTTGACAGCGTCATACTTGACAAGCCGTAGTCTGCCGATTTTCCCGGCAAACTACGAATTTCAGGGCAACTATTCTCTCGAACGTGCCGTGACGGTACAACATTTAACGGACACTACATCCACCGTGCCAGCCCAGCCACACGTAGCTTGGGGCTTCTGCTTGCACACGTAGGTGACAGCAAGGCATGCTTGGTCAACAACCACACAGGTTACACTGACGGTGGCGGTATAAAAAACTTTAACACTCTTACTAATAATGCGCCACACTGTGAACCCACGCCAAACAAGAATGACAAACACATTTCGGGAGAACATCTGCACCGTAACACAACATAAACACAACAGAACAAATACCCAGAATCCCATGCAGCCCTAAGTCTTTCGGGCTACATTATACAACCCCCGGGTTGATGTGTGAGGGAGCAGGGTTGGGGTGGGTGGGGTTTGGTGGTAGCTGGGGTGTATAATGGAGCCCGGAAGAGTCAGGGCTGCATGGGATTCTGGGTATTTGTTCTGTTGTGTTTATGTTGTGTTACTGTGCAGATGTTCTCCCAAAATGTGTTTGTCATTCTTGTTTGGTTTTGGTTCAAAGTGTGGCGCATAATTAGTAAGAGTCTTCAAGTTGTTTTATATGGCCACCGTCAGTGTAACCTGTGTGGCTGTTGACCAAGTATGCCTTGCTGTCACTTACGTGTGCTAGCAGAAAATGCATATAACAAAAGGCTGGCCTGGCACGCTGTTAATACAGATTGTAGCTAAATGCTGTACCGTCACTGCACGCCCTTATTATTATTGCAAGGGTGAAAATCGGAGAATATTAATTACGGGTTGTTTCTGCGAGTCTGCGAAGTCTCCCGGGAAAATCAGGGGGTCGGAAAGTATGCAGCTGAGCCGCATCAGAATGATCAAAGAGCCGCATGTGGCTCCGGAGCCGAGGGTTGCCGACCCCTGGTCTAAACTATTTCTATTCATTTGTCCATCAGTAAAGTATTTTTAAAGACTACTCCAATTGTTTAGCTGACTATTTATATCTGTGTGTGGCATTGCATTAGTCTTTTACAAGCTTCTCATCTTATTTTACAGAATAAGTGTCATGTCTGTGTAATCATGTTTTGTTTTAAGTCATGTTTTGTTTAGTTTCTGGCTTTTCACTCCCTTGTCTTGTTTGCATGATTACCCCATTAGTTTCACCTGTTCCACGTTTGGACTCATTGTGCACTCTTGTTTGTCACCATAGCAACCATTAGTTTTCACCTGTCACGTCACGCACCTGTTTCACGTTTTGAGTCACGCACCTGCTTTCACTAATCATGTCCATGGTATTTAAGTTCATTCATTTTCTGTTGTTCGTCCTGACGACATCCCCGTATTATACACCTGTCACACTCTGTCCACCTCTGCGCACTTCATGTCCGTGCCAAGTAAGTTTTGTTTATTATTGCCATAGTTAGTGTTTTATGTTGTTCATAGTTTTTTGCCCCCGTGCAAGTCTTTTGTTTTCGTTAGTCAAGTTTGTACATCCGCCCTGAGCGCGCTTTTTGTTCTTTTGGTAGTGTAAAATAAATAATGTCTTCACCTTCACGCCATGTCTGGTCCAAATGCTCATTTGCACCACGGGAGAACAAACCACGTCAAAGTCCAAGTCTTGACATTTGGTAGTTATGCTGTTAACATTTAACAAGATTTCTTCAACTTGGACTTGAAAGCATAAATAGTATAAACACTTTTAACAGTATAACTGTCACATCTTGGGTTTGCAGCTTGCTGCGGGATCGTTCCTCCAATGCTCACGTCACGCACCTGTTTCACGTTTTGAGTCACGCACCTGCTTTCACTAATCATGTCCATAGTATTTAAATTCATTCATTTTCTGTTGTTCCTCCTGACGACATCCCCGCATTCTTACCCCTGTCACACTCTATGTACCTCTGCGCACTTCATGCCATGTCAAGTAAGTTTTGTTTTGATTCATGCCACAGTTAGTGTTTTGTTTAATTGTTCATAGTTTCTGCCAATGTGCAAGTTTTGTGTTTATAGTCTAGTTTTGTACCTCCGCCCCTGTGCGCGCCTTTTGTTTGATCATTTCTTTGTAGTTATAGTGTTACCGTATTTTCCGCACCATAAGCCGCCCCGTGTTATAAGCCGCATCTAACTGCGCTAAAGGAATGTCAAAAAAACAGTCAGATAGGTCAGTCAAACTTTAATAATATATTAAAAACCAGCGTGATGTGGGCGCGCATGGAGTCGTATATCAACATGGACGGAGCTGCGTGAAAAAAGCCACCCGGCCTCTTCGCGTAAACTTACCTTAACCACTCGCTCATCTTTTCTTCATCCATCCATCCCTTCGAGTTAGCTTTTATGATGACGCCGGCTGGAAAGGTCTCTTTTGGCAAGGTCTTCCTTTTGAATATCACCATGGGTGGAAGTTTCTGGCCATTAGCATGGCAAGCTAGAACCACAGTGAAGGATGACTTCTCATTCCCTGTGGTGCGAATATTCACCGTACGAGCTCCCGTTGTATCCACAGTGCGGTTCACAGGAATATCAAAAGTCAGTGGAACCTCGTCCATGTTGATAATGTTCTCTGGCCGGGTCTTTTTTTCAGCTATCTTGTTTTTACAATATGCACGGAAAGTAGCCAGCTTTTCTTGAAAGTCTTTAGGCAGTTGCTATGAAATAGTAGTCCGTGTGCGGATGGAGAGATTGCGTCTTTTCATGAACCGGAAACCTGTCGCTTAGTAGGAGCCATTTTGTGGTCTTTACAGATGTAAACACACAAAGGAAATGAAACGTAATATCCGCGCGCTTCTTCTTCTTCTTCTACGCGGGCGGGTGGTTGCTTACAGTAGAAGAAGAAGCGCTTCCTGTTCTATGGGGGCGGGTGCTTACCTTGGCGGTTGCTTGCCGTAGAAGAAGAAGCACTTCCTCTTCTACGGGGAAAAAAGATGGCGGCTGTTTACCGTAGTTGCGAGACCGAAACTTTATGAAAATGAATCTTAATATTAATCCATATATAAAGCGCACCGGGTTATAAGCCGCACTGTCAGCTTTTGAGTACATTTGTGGTTTTTAGGTGCGGCTAATAGTGCGGAAAATACGGTAAATAAATCATGAATTTACCATCACGCCATGACTGGTCCAAATGTTCATTTGCACCACGGGAGAACAAACCACGCCACAGTCTTATTTTGCCAATAAGATGGACAGTGTCCAACTTTGAATCATCAAAAAATGGTCAATATTTCCAAACTTCACCGAGCTTAACTTCCCCGTGGTAAATTTACCGGAAATTTACCGGAATCTTTCCACCCCTTTGCGACCCTAGTTATTAACAAGCGTCGCAAATGCATTAACCTTTTCGGTCGTGTCGATAACAATTTAGTCCTGACTGACGATTTAGCAGCGGGTGGTCAATATTGAATCAGAGATGAAAGACTACACATGGCTCGAGTTTGATCTACTTCTCCTGTTGGAGTATGACGGAGGGTACTTTACAAAACATCAAAGAAATGAGTTTAGATTGGAAATCCACAGGGATGACGTATTGTGTTTTAATTAGTGAGTAGAGGGATGTCGTGGGACACTAAGTGTCTCGGTGTGGAGTCCTTTATTTGGATCAATGTATGTTAATGAGGAGGTCTATAAAGAAAGTCTGGAAATGACAACACTATTTTTTAAATAAAAGCAGAACAAAATACGTGTCTGCATTGCAATGCTTCTAAATCAGGCCTGGGCAAATAGTTTGACTCGGGGGGGCCAAATTTAGAGAAAAAAATGTGTCTGGGGGCCGGTATATCTATATTTCAGGAACACTAATACAAAACCTCACAATAATGTCTGATTGAAAGCTAAAAAAACGTTATGATCGACCGCCTTAAACCAATGGAATGTCATTTTAAATAGTTTTTACTGAATGAGACACCCAGAATGTACATGGAAATAAAGAATGTTACATTATTAACTATGAAGGATAAAACACTGAATATTGACAACATATGAACGTCACACCCCCTCTCCATACACATATTTTACAAACACAGCAAAATCCATCCATCCATCCATCTTCTTCCGCTTATCCGAGGTCGGGTCGCGGGGGCAGCAGCCTAAGCAGGGAAGCCCAGACTTCCCTCTCCCCAGCCACTTCGTCCAGCTCTTCCTGTGGGACCCCGAGGCGTTCCCAGGCCAGCCGGGAGACATAGTCTTCCCAACGTGTCCTGGGTCTTCCCCGCGGCCTCCTACCGGTCGGACGTGCCCTAAACACCTCCCTAGGGAGGCGTTCGGGTGGCATCCTGACCAGATGCCCGAACCACCTCATCTGGCTCCTCTCCATGTGGAGGAGCAGCGGCTTTACTTTGAGCTCCTCCCGGATGGCAGAGCTTCTCACCCTATCTCTAAGGGAGAGCCCCGCCACCCGACGGATGAAACTCATTTGGGCCGCTTGTACCCGTGATCTTGTCCTTTCGGTCATAACCCAAAGCTCATGACCATAGGTGAGGATGGGAACGTAGATCGACCGGTAAATTGAGAGCTTTGCCTTCCGGCTCAGCTCCTTCTTCACCACAACGGACCGATACAGCGTCCGCATTACTGAAGACGCCGCACCGATCCGCCTGTCGATCTCACGATCCACTCTTCCCTCACTCGTGAACAAGACTCCGAGGTACTTGAACTCCTCCACTTGGGGCAAGATCTCCTCCCCAACCTGGAGATGGCACTCCACCCTTTTCCGGGCGAGAACCATGGACTCGGACTTGGAGGTGCTGATTCTCATCCCAGTCGCTTCACACTCGGCTGCGAACCGATCCAGTGAGAGCTGAAGATCCTGGCCAGATGAAGCCATCAGGACCACATCATCTGCAAAAAGCAGAGACCTAATCCTGCAGCCACCAAACCGGATCCCCTCAACGCCTTGACTGCGCCTAGAAATTCTGTCCATAAAAGTTATGAACAGAATCGGTGACAAAGGGCACAATATGAACGTGAAAAAAACGAAAAAAGCCCATCTACAATCTGATATATCTGATCACAAAGCTTTAGAACTTTGTTGTTCAAATCTCCTTCCACGTCTGTCCCTGACACCCACATTTCAGGCTCTGGAAACACTCTGTGGAAACACTCCCCACCCACACTGCTTGGTGCCTCGTCTGATCTGCTGTGACTTGCATTACCATTGTAACTAATTAAATGACCTTAGCAACTAATTAGATCAATCATTAATCAATCAATGTTTACTTATATAGCCCTAAATCACGAGTGTCTCAAAGGGCTGCACAAACCACAACGACATCCAGGGCTCAGATACCACATCAGGGCAAGGAAAAACTCAACCCAATGGGATGCCAATGAGAAACCTTGGAGGGGACCGCAGATGCAGTCCAGTCCATAGTGGATCTAACATAATAGTGTGAGAGTCCAGTCCATAGTGGATCTAACGTAATAGTGTGAGAGTCCAGTCCATAGTGGATCTAACATAATAGTGTGAGAGTCCAGTCCATAGTGGATCTAACATAATAGTGAGAGTCCAGTTCATAGTGGATCTACTTAATAGTGTGAGAGTCCAGTCCATAGTGGATCTAACATAATAGTGTGAGAGTCCAGTTCATAGTGGATCTAACATAATAGTGTGAGAGTCCAGTCCATAGTGGATCTAACATAATAGTGAGAGTCCAGTCCATAGTGGATCTAGTTAATAGTGTGAGAGTCCAGTCCATAGTGGATCTAATATAATAGTGAGAGTCCAGTTCATAGTGGATCTAACATAATAGTGAGAGTCCAGTCCATAGTGGATCTAACATAATAGTGAGAGTCCAGTCCATAGTGGATCTAACATAATAGTGTGAGAGTCCAGTCCATAGTGGATCTAACATAATAGTGAGAGTCCAGTCCATAGTGGATCTAACATAATAGTGTGAGAGTCCAGTCCATAGTGGATCTAACATAATAGTGTGAGAGTCCAGTCCATAGTGGATCCAACATAATAGTGTGAGAGTCCAGTCCATAGTGGATCTAACATAATAGTGAGAGTCCAGTCCATAGTGGATCTAGCATAATAGTGAGAGTCCAATCCATAGTGGATCTAACATAATAGTGTGAGAGTCCAGTCCATAGTGGATCTAACATAATAGTGAGAGTCCAGTCCATAGTGGATCTAGTTAATAGTGTGAGAGTCCAGTCCATAGTGGATCTAATATAATAGTGAGAGTCCAGTTCATAGTGGATCTAACATAATAGTGAGAGTCCAGTCCATAGTGGATCTAACATAATAGTGAGAGTCCAGTCCATAGTGGATCTAACATAATAGTGTGAGAGTCCAGTCCATAGTGGATCTAACATAATAGTGAGAGTCCAGTCCATAGTGGATCTAACATAATAGTGTGAGAGTCCAGTCCATAGTGGATCTAACATAATAGTGTGAGAGTCCAGTCCATAGTGGATCTAACATAATAGTGAGAGTCCAGTCCATAGTGGATCTAACATAATAGTGAGAGTCCAGTCCATAGTGGATCTGACATAATAATGTGAGAGTTCAGTCCATAGTGGGGCCAGCAGGATATCATCTTGAGTGAAGACAGGTCAGCAGTGCAGAGACGTCCCCAACTGATGCACACCCTGGGTCCCGACTTTGGACAGCTCGCGCCTCATCTGTGGTCACCTAATAACCTCTCAGCGAAGGAGAGGGGGGCAGAGCAGAAAAGAGACGGCAGATCAACCGGTCTAAAATGGGGTCTATTTAAAGGCTAGAGTATACAAAAGAGTTTTAAGATGGGACTTAAATGCTTCTACTGAGGTAGCATCTCTAACTGTTACTGCTAGAACATTCCATAGTACTGGAGCCCCAATAGAAAACACTCTATAATTTTTTGGGGCTTTGGGAATCACTAATAAGCCAGAGTTCCCTGGAGGCAGATTTCTTGCCGGGACATATGGTACAATACAATCAGCAAGATAGGATGGAGCTAAACTGTGTAGCATTTTATACGTGGATGACCATAGTAACTAATTAGATGAGCATAGTAACTAATTAGATGAACATAGTAACTAATTAGATGACCATAGTAACTAAATATATTACTGTATTAACTAATTAGATGACCATAATAACTAATTAGATGACCATAGTAACTAAATATATTACCATAGTAACTAATTAGATGACCATTGTCATGTCTGTGTAATCATGTTTTGTTTTAAGTCATGTTTTGTTTAGTTATTGGACTCTTTAGTTTCTGTCTTTTCACTCCCTTGTCTTGTTTCCATGATTACCCCATTAGTTTCACCTGTTCCACGTTTGGACTCATTGTGCACTCTTGTTTGTCACCATAGCAACCATTAGTTTTCACCTGTCACGTCACGCACCTGTTTCACGTTTTGAGTCACGCACCTGCTTTCACTAATCATGTCCATAGTATTTAAGTTCATTCATTTTCTGTTGTTCGTCCTGACGACCTCACACCACATTTATGCTCTGTCCATTTTTTCATGTCCATGTTCACGCTGCTCCTTTTTTGTCCATGCCAAGTAAGTTTTCTTTATTCAAGCCATAGTTTGCAAGTTTTGTTTAATTGTTCATAGTTTATTCTCCGCCACTGTGCGCGCCTTTTGTTTGATCCTTTTTTTTTGTATTTATAGTTAATAAATAAATCATGTACCTTAATTCCCGTCTCGCCCGTGCCAACTTTCCGTTGCATCCTGGAAAAGCACACACCCCGGACCAAGTCTTGACAACCATAGTGACTCATTAGATGACCATAGTGATTAATTAGATGACCATAGTGATTAATTAGATGACCATAGTAGCTAACTAGATGACCATAGTAACCAATTAGATGACCATAGTAACTAATTAGATGAACATAGTAACTAATTAGATGAGCATTGTAACTAATTAGATGACCATAGTAACTCATTAGATGACCATATTAACTAATTAGATGACCATAGTAACTAATTAGATGACCATAGTTACTCATTAAATGACCACAGTAAGTAATTCGATGACCATAGTAACTAATTAGATGACCATAGTAACTAATTAGATGAGCATAGTAATTAATTAGATGAGCATAGTAACTAATTAGATGAGCATAGTAACTAATTAAATGAGCATAGTAACTAATTAGATGACCATAGTAACTAATTAGATGACCATAGTAACTAATTAGATGAGCATAGTAACTCATTAGATGAGCATAGTAACTAATTAGACGACCATAGTAACTAATTAGATGACCATAGTAACTAATTAGATGACCATAGTAACTAAATATATTACCATAGTAACTAATTAGATGACCATAGTAACTAAATATATTACCATAGTAACTAATTAGATGACCATAATTGTCATGACTTGGTCCTGGGGTTTAGTTTTTCTAGAAGGCAACGGAAAGTTGGCTAGGACGAGACGGGAATGCAGGTACATTTTTATTTAAACACTATAAATACAAAACAAGGAAGTAAACAAAAGGCGCACACAATGGCGGAGAACAAACTATGAAAACAAACACTTGCACAAAGGCAAAAACTATGAACAACAAAAAACACTAACTGTGGCAATAATAAACAAAACTTACTTGGCATGGACAAAAAGGAGCAGCGTGAACGATGGACATGAAAAAAGAGTCAGAAATGTGCAGAGCATAAATGTGGGGATGTCACCAGAAAGACCAACTGAAAAACAATGAACTTAAATACTACAGACATGATTAACGAAAACAGGTGCGTGACTCAAAATGTGAAACAGGTGCGTGACGTGACAGGTGAAAACTAATGGGTTGCTATGGTGACCAACAAGAGTGCACAATGAGTCCAAACGTGGAACAGGTGAAACTAATGGGTAATCATGGAAACAAGACAAGGGAGTGAAAAGCCAGAAACTAAAGAGTCCAATAACTAAACAAAACATGATTACACAGACATGACAATAATAACTAATTAGATGAGCATAGTAACTAGTATATGATGCAGATTCCAAGCATGTAAAGACTTGGTCATTATAAAAGATGAGTGCACATCATAATGGCAGCTACACTTTACATCTTAAACATCTAAATAAATGATTTGGGAATGTCCGGCGGGCCAGATTGAAAAGCTTAACGAGCCACATGTGACCCCCGGGGCCTTAATCTGCCCAGGTCTAGTCTAAATGAAAGACCGGGCTTACCTGCAGTGCTTAATGATGTGCCCACCTGTGCCATCGGTCCTGATTGCAGTGCTCAGCCGAGGACAACATTATTTGGAGTCTCGCTCACGAGGATCTCAGTCCGGCCATGCTGGCTGCCGCCTGCCAGCAGCATGTTGTGTAAATACAAGCTGCCTAATTGCACACCATCACAACCCCGCAGGAGACACCATTTGGAGCATCAAAAAGAGCGGCTGAATAAAACCTTTCCTCCCCAGGGCAATGCCTCCAGGCCTCGTTGTGTCCACAGTCCAGGTGCCCTGGGATCTTGCCTAAATGAACTGGAGAGCCTGTACCATTTCATTCCACTTCTGTTATCATTTAGCAAGCATTGCACTTCCTGCCCCCCCACGTCTCACATCCTTGTTTACCTCTCACCGCTGCTACTTTTACAGAGAGAACACTTGCTTTGACAGCTTGAACTGAGAACATGTCATTTCCCTGCAGATGACTGTGTAGGAGTGTAAGGTATGTTACCAGCTTGCAGTGCCTTCATTCTGCTGCCCCCTCTGTTTGTTTATTCATGTTGTTTGCTGACTAAATCATTCTAAACTTATAGATCATTAAGTCAAATAACGTAGAAAGTCAAATGTCTGTAAGGCCACACAATTCTATACTTAGGATTACTACTGGACAAAAGTATTGGGACACTTGGGACTACAACTTGACAAAAGTATTGGGACACTTAGGACTACCACTGGACAAAAGTGTTGGGACACTTAGAACTACAACTTGACAAAAGTATTGGGACACTTAGGACTACCACTGGACAAAAGTGTTGGGACACTTAGGACTACAACTGGACAAATGTATTGGGACACTTAGGACTACCACTGGACAAAAGTATTGGGACACTTGGGACTACAACTTGACAAAAGTAGTGGGACACTTATGACTACCACTGGACAAAAGTATTGGGACACTTAAGACTACAACTTGACAAAAGTATTGGGACCCTTACACTGGACAAAAGTATTGAGACACTTAGGACTACAACTTGACAAAAGTATTGGGACACTTGGGACGAAAACTGGACAAAAGTATTGGGACGCTTACACTGGACAAACGTATTGGGACACTTAGGACTACAACTGGACAAAAGTAGTGGGACGCTTACACTGGACAAACGTATTGGGACACTTAGGACGAAAACTGGACAAAAGTATTGGGACGCTTACACTGGACAAACGTATTGGGACACTTAGGACTACCACTGGACAAAAGAATTGGGACACTTAGGACTACAACTGGACAAAAGTATTGGGACACTTAGGACTACAACTGGACAAAAGTATTGGGACACATAGCACAAAAACTGGACAAAAGTATTGGGACACTTGGGACTACAACTGGACAAAAGTAGTGGGACACTTATGACTACCACTGGACAAAATAATTGGGACACTTAGGACTACAACTCTACAAAAGTATTGGGACACTTGGGACTACAACTGGACAAAAGTATTGGGACACTTATGACTACCACTGGACAAAAGTATTGGGACACTTAGGACTACAACTTGACAAAAGTATTGGGACACTTACACTGGACAAAAGTATTGAGACACTTAGGACTACAACTTGACAAAAGTATTGGGACACTTAGGACGAAAACTGGACAAAAGTATTGGGACGCTTACACTGGACAAACGTATTGGGACACTTAGGACTACAACTGGACAAAAGTAGTGGGACACTTGTGACTACCACTCGACAAAAGTATTGGGACACTTAGGACTACAACTGGACAAAAGTATTGGGACACTTAGGACTACCACTGGACAAAAGTATTGGGACGCTTACACTGGACAAACGTATTGGGACACTTAGGACTACAACTGGACAAATGTATTGGGACACTTATGACTACCACTGGACAAAAGTATTGGGACACTTAGGACTACAACTTGAAAAAAGTATTGGGACACTTACACTGGACAAAAGTATTGAGACACTTAGGACTACAACTTGACAAAAGTATTGGGACACTTGGGACTACAACTTGACAAAAGTATTGGGACACTTATGACTACCACTGGACAAAAGTGTTGGGACACTTAGGACTACAACTTGAAAAAAGTATTGGGACACTTACACTGGACAAAAGTATTGGGACACTTAGGACTACAACTGGACAAAAGTATTGGGACACTTATGACTACCACTGGACAAAAGTGTTGGGACACTTAGGACTACAACTGGACAAATGTATTGGGACACTTAGGACTACAACTTGACAAAAGTAGTGGGACACTTATGACTACCACTGGACAAAAGTATTGGGACACTTAGGACTGCAACTTGACAAAAGTATTGGGACACTTACACTGGACAAAAGTATTGAGACACTTAGGACTACAACTTGACAAAAGTATTGGGACACTTAGGACGAAAACTGGACAAAAGTATTGGGACGCTTACACTGGACAAACGTATTGGGACACTTAGGACTACAACTGGACAAAAGTATTGGGACACTTAGGACTACAACTGGACAAAAGTATTGGGACACTTAGGACTACAACTGGACAAAAGTATTGGGACACTTAGGACTACAACTGGACAAAAGTATTGGGACGCTTACACTGGACAAACGTATTGGGACACTTGGGACAACAACTTGACAAAAGTATTGGGACACTTATGACTACCACTGGACAAAAGTATTGGGACACTTAGGACTACAACTTGACAAAAGTATTGGGACACTTACACTGGACAAATGTATTGGGACACTTATGACTACCACTGGACAAAAGTATTGGGACACTTAGGACTACAACTTGAAAAAAGTATTGGGACACTTACACTGGACAAAAGTATTGAGACACTTAGGACTACAACTTGACAAAAGTATTGGGACACTTGGGACTACAACTCGACAAAAGTATTGGGACACTTATGACTACCACTGGACAAAAGTGTTGGGACACTTAGGACTACAACTTGAAAAAAGTATTGGGACACTTACACTGGACAAAAGTATTGGGACACTTAGGACTACAACTGGACAAAAGTATTGGGACACTTATGACTACCACTGGACAAAAGTGTTGGGACACTTAGGACTACAACTGGACAAATGTATTGGGACACTTAGGACTACAACTTGACAAAAGTAGTGGGACACTTATGACTACCACTGGACAAAAGTATTGGGACACTTAGGACTACAACTTGACAAAAGTATTGGGACACTTACACTGGACAAAAGTATTGAGACACTTAGGACTACAACTTGACAAAAGTATTGGGACACTTAGGACGAAAACTGGACAAATGTATTGGGACACTTAGGACTACAACTTGACAAAAGTAGTGGGACACTTATGACTACCACTGGACAAAAGTATTGGGACACTTAGGACTACAACTTGACAAAAGTATTGGGACACTTACACTGGACAAAAGTATTGAGACACTTAGGACTACAACTTGACAAAAGTATTGGGACACTTAGGACGAAAACTGGACAAAAGTATTGGGACGCTTACACTGGACAAACGTATTGGGACACTTAGGACTACAACTGGACAAAAGTAGTGGGACACTTATGACTACCACTGGACAAAAGAATTGGGACACTTAGGACTACAACTGGACAAAAGTAGTGGGACACTTATGACTACCACTGGACAAAAGTATTGGGACACTTAGGACTACCACTGGACAAAAGTATTGGGACGCTTACACTGGACAAACGTATTGGGACACTTAGGACTACAACTGGACAAAAGTAGTGGGACACTTATGACTACCACTGGACAAAAGAATTGGGACACTTAGGACTACAACTGGACAAAAGTATTGGGACACTTAGGACTACCACTGGACAAAAGTATTGGGACGCTTACACTGGACAAACGTATTGGGACACTTAGGACTACAACTCTACAAAAGTATTGGGACACTTGGGACTACAACTTAACAAAAGTATTGGGACACTTATGACTACCACTGGACAAAAGTGTTGGGACACTTAGGACTACAACTGGACAAATGTATTGGGACACTTAGGACTACAACTTGACAAAAGTAGTGGGACACTTATGACTACCACTGGACAAAAGTATTGGGACACTTAGGACTACAACTGGACAAAAGTATTGGGACACTTACACTGGACAAAAGTATTGAGACACTTAGGACTACAACTTGACAAAAGTATTGGGACACTTGGGACTACAACTTGACAAAAGTATTGGGACACTTAGGACTACCACTGGACAAAAGTATTGGGACGCTTACACTGGACAAACGTATTGGGACACTTAGGACTACAACTGGACAAAAGTAGTGGGACACTTATGACTACCACTGGACAAAAGAATTGGGACACTTAGGACTACAACTTGACAAAAGTATTGGGACACTTGGGACTACAACTTGACAAAAGTATTGGGACACTTATGACTACCACTGGACAAAAGTGTTGGGACACTTAGGACTACAACTGGACAAAAGTATTGGGACACTTAGGACTACAACTGGACAAATGTATTGGGATACTTAGGACTACAACTTGACAAAAGTAGTGGGACACTTATGACTACCACTGGACAAAAGTATTGGGACACTTAGGACTACAACTGGACAAAAGTATTGGGACACTTACACTGGACAAAAGTATTGAGACACTTAGGACTACAACTGGACAAAAGTAGTGGGACACTTATGACTACCACTGGACAAAAGTATTGGGACACTTAGGACTACAACTGCACAAAAGTATTGGGACACTTACACTGGACAAAAGTCTTGAGACACTTAGGACTACAACTTGACAAAAGTATTGGGACACTTAGGACGAAAACTGGACAAAAGTATTGGGACGCTTACACTGGACAAACGTATTGGGACACTTAGGACTACAACTGGACAAAAGTAGTGGGACACTTATGACTACCACTGGACAAAAGAATTGGGACACTTAGGACTACAACTGGACAAAAGTATTGGGACACTTAGGACTACAACTGGACAAAAGTATTGGGACACTTATGACTACCACTGGACAAAAGTATTGGGACACTTAGGACTACAACTTGACAAAAGTATTGGGACACTTACACTGGACAAAAGTATTGAGACACTTAGGACTACAACTTGACAAAAGTATTGGGACACTTAGGACGAAAACTGGACAAAAGTATTGGGACCCTTACACTGGACAAAGGTACTGGGACACTTATGACAGAACTTGACAAAAGTATTGGGACACTTACACTGGACAAAAGTATTGGGACACTTAGGACTACCACTTGACAAAAGTATTGGGACACTTACACTGGACAAAAGTATTGAGACACTTAGGACTACAACTTGACAAAAGTATTGGGACACTTAGGACGAAAACTGGACAAAAGTATTGGGACCCTTACACTGGACAAAGGTACTGGGACACTTATAACAGAACTTGGCAAAAGTATTGGGACACTTACACTGGACAAAAGTATTGGGACACTTACACTGGACAAACGTATTGGGACCCTTGGGACTAAAACTTGACAAAAGTATTGGGCCACTTGGGACTACAACTTGACAAAAGTATTGGGACTCTTAGGACTACAACTGGACAAAGTATTTGGACACTTGGGACTAAAACTTGACAAAAGTATTGGGACACTTATGGCTACCACTGAACAAAAGTATTGGGACACTTACATTGTACAAAAGTATTGGGACACTTAGGACTAAAACTGGACAAAAATATTGGGATACTTAGGATTACTACTGGACAAAAGCATTGGGACACTTAGGACTACAACTGGACAAAAGTATTGGGACACTTGGGACTACAACTTGACAAAAGTATTGGGACACTTATGACTACCACTGGACAAAAGTATTGGGACACTTACACTGGACAAAAGTATTGAGACACTTAGGACTACAACTTGACAAAAGTATTGGGACACTTAGGACGAAAACTGGACAAAAGTATTGGGACCCTTACACTGGACAAAAGTACTGGGACACTTAGGACTACAACTTGACAAAAGTATTGGGACACTTATGACTACCACTGGACAAAAGTATTGGGACACTTATGACTACCACTGGACAAAAGTGTTGGGACACTTAGGACTACAACTGGACAAAAGTATTGGGACGCTTACACTGGACAAACGTATTGGGACACTTAGGACTACAACTCTACAAAAGTATTGGGACACTTGGGACTACAACTTGACAAAAGTATTGGGACACTTATGACTACCACTGGACAAAAGTATTGGGACACTTAGGACTACAACTTGACAAAAGTATTGGGACACTTACACTGGACAAAAGTATTGAGACACTTAGGACTACAACTTGACAAAAGTATTGGGACACTTAGGACGAAAACTGGACAAAAGTATTGGGACCCTTACACTGGACAAAGGTACTGGGACACTTATGACAGAACTTGACAAAAGTATTGGGACACTTACACTGGACAAAAGTATTGGGACACTTACACTGGACAAACGTATTGGGACCCTTGGGACTAAAACTTGACAAAAGTATTGGGCCACTTGGGACTACAACTTGACAAATGTATTGGGACTCTTAGGACTACAACTGGACAAAGTATTTGGACACTTGGGACTACAACTTGACAAAAGTATTGGGACACTTATGACTACCACTGGACAAAAGTATTGGGACACTTAGGACTACAACTTGACAAAAGTATTGGGACACTTACACTGGACAAAAGTATTGAGACACTTAGGACTACAACTTGACAAAAGTATTGGGACACTTAGAACGTAAACTGGACAAAAGTATTGGGACACTTAGGACTACAACTTGACAAAAGTATTGGGACACTTAGGACGAAAACTGGACAAAAGTACTGGGACACTTAGGACTACAACTTGACAAAAGTAGTGGGACACTTATGACTACCACTGGACAAAAGTATTGGGACACTTAGGACTACAACTGGACAAAAGTATTGGGACACTTAGGACTACCACTGGACAAAAGTATTGGGACGCTTACACTGGACAAACGTATTGGGACACTTATTACTACCACTGGACAAAAGTAGTGGGACACTTATGACTACCACTGGACAAAAGAATTGGGACACTTAGGACTACAACTGGACAAAAGTATTGGGACACTTAGGACTACCACTGGACAAAAGTATTGGGACGCTTACACTGGACAAACGTATTGGGACACTTAGGACTACAACTGGACAAAAGTATTGGGACACTTGGGACTACAACTTGACAAAAGTATTGGGACACTTATGACTACCACTGGACAAAAGTATTGGGACACTTACACTGGACTAAAGTATTGAGACACTTAGGACTACAACTTGACAAAAGTATTGGGACACTTATGACTACCACTGGACAAAAGTATTGGGACACTTGGGACTACAACTTGACAAAAGTATTGGGACACTTATGACTACCACTGGACAAAAGTATTGGGACACTTACACTGGACAAAAGTACTGAGACACTTAGGACTACAACTTGACAAAAGTATTGGGACACTTACACTGGACAAAAGTTGGGACACTTAGGACTACAACTTGACAAAAGTAGTGGGACACTTATGACTACCACTGGACAAAAGTATTGGGACACTTATGACTACCACTGGACAAAAGTATTGGGACACTTACACTGGACAAAAGTACTGAGACACTTAGGACTACAACTTGACAAAAGTATTGGGACACTTACACTGGACAAAAGTTGGGACACTTAGGACTACAACTTGACAAAAGTAGTGGGACACTTATGACTACCACTGGACAAAAGTATTGGGACACTTAGGACTACCACTGGACAAAAGTATTGGGACGCTCTTACACTGGACAAAAGTTGGGACACTTAGGACTACAACTTGACAAAAGTAGTGGGACACTTATGACTACCACTGGACAAAAGTATTGGGACACTTGGGACTACAACTTGACAAAAGTATTGGGACACTTATGACTACCACTGGACAAAAGTATTGGGACACTTACACTGGACAAAAGTACTGAGACACTTAGGACTACAACTTGACAAAAGTATTGGGACACTTACACTGGACAAAAGTTGGGACACTTAGGACTACAACTTGACAAAAGTAGTGGGACACTTATGACTACCACTGGACAAAAGTATTGGGACACTTATGACTACCACTGGACAAAAGTATTGGGACACTTACACTGGACAAAAGTACTGAGACACTTAGGACTACAACTTGACAAAAGTATTGGGACACTTAGAACTACAACTTGACAAAAGTATTGGGACACTTACACTGGACAAAAGTTGGGACACTTAGGACTACAACTTGACAAAAGTAGTGGGACACTTATGACTACCACTGGACAAAAGTATTGGGACACTTATGACTACCACTGGACAAAAGTATTGGGACACTTACACTGGACAAAAGTACTGAGACACTTAGGACTACAACTTGACAAAAGTATTGGGACACTTAGGACTACAACTTGACAAAAGTATTGGGACACTTACACTGGACAAAAGTTGGGACACTTAGGACTACAACTTGACAAAAGTAGTGGGACACTTATGACTACCACTGGACAAAAGTATTGGGACACTTAGGACTACCACTGGACAAAAGTATTGGGACGCTTACACTGGACAAACGTATTGGGACGCTTAGGACTAGCACCTGCCAAATACGCGGGCCCGACCAACGCTGCTTGCAGCTTTAATTACAAATGTATTTAATCACACGTTTAATGGCCAATTCAAATGCATCCACTTTGAAACATCATTAGAGAGCAGCTACATATTGCACAGGCCAAATAATGACATTATTCACTTTAAAAAGTAAGTACTTACAGTCTGCTGTAATAAACACTTTTATGCTCTCATTCGTGGGCCGAGAGAAACATTTGGCCTGAGACGTTTTGCTCCAAACTGCCCGACTACAATCCTGCACCTCATCAGCGTGGAATTCAACTCGGCCAAATGCCAGAAAATGCAGAGCAGTAAAATGCATGAGTGTGAAAAATGGCTACATGTTGGCAGATCTGCACACACACACACACACACACACACACACACACACACACACACACACACACACACACACACACACACACACACACACACACACACACACACTGTGCCACACACACACACTGTGCCAACTGGCCTAATTGACGTACGCGCGCACAGCGTGTTATTGTGCAACCACACGCGGGGTGTTATTGTGTACGCACTCACGGCGTGTTATTGTGTACGTACACACGGTGTGTTATTGTTTACGCGCACAGGACGTGTTATTGTGTACGCGCACACGCCAGGTTATGGTGTACGCGCAAACGGCGTGTTATTGTGTACGCACTCACATGTTATTGTGTACGTACACACGACGTGCTATTGCGTATGCGGTGTGTATGCGTACGCAATAACACATTGTGTGTGCGTACGCACACAAGGCGTGTTATTGCGTACGCGCACACGCCAGGTTATGGTGTACGTGCAAACGGCGTGTTATTGTGTACGCGCAAACGGCGTGTTATTGTGTACGCACTCACATGTTATTGTGTACGTACACACTCAATCAATCAATCAATCAATCAATCTTTATTTATATAGCCCTAAATCACAAGTGTCTCAAAGGGCTGCACAAGCCACAACGACATCCTCGGTACAAAGCCCACATACGGGCAAGGAAAAACTCACCCCAGTGGGACGTCGATGTGAATGACTATGAGAAACCTTGGAGAGGACCGCATATGTGGGTAACCCCCCCCCTCTAGGGGAGACCGAAAGCAATGGATGTCGAGTGGGTCTGACATAATATTGTGAGAGTCCAGTCCATAGTGGATCCAACATAATAGTAAGAGTCCAGTCCATAGTGGGGCCAGCAGGACACCATCCCGAGCGGAGACGGGTCAGCAGCGCAGAGATGTTCCCAGCCGATGCACAGGCGAGCGGTCCACCCCGGGTCCCGACTCTATTGCATACGCAATAGCACACGACGTGCTATTGCGTATGCGGTGTGTATGCGTACGCAATAACACATTGTGTGTGCGTACGCACACAAGGCGTGTTATTGCGTACGCGCACACGCCAGGTTATGGTGTACGTGCAAACGGCGTGTTATTGTGTACGCGCAAACAGTGTGTTATTGTGTAATGACTCACATGTTATTGTGTAAGTACACGCGGCGTGTTATTGTGTACGCGCAAACGCCGTGGTATTGCGCACGCGCAATCGCCATGTTATTGTGTACGCGCAACCGGCGTGTTATTGTGTAAGCACTCACGTGTTATCGTGTACGTACACGCAGCGTGTTATTGCGTACGCGGTGTGTTATTGTGTGCGCACACGCAGTGTTATTGCGTACGCACTCACGCCTTGTTATTGTGTACGCACTCACGCCATGTTATTGCGTGTTATTGTGTACGCACTCACGGCGTGTTATTGCGTACGCACTCACGCCGTGTTGTGTACGCACGCACGGCGTGTTTATTGTGTAGGCACGCATGGCGTGTTATTGTGTATGCACTCACAGCGTGTTATTGTGTACGCACTCACGGCGTGTTATTGTGTACGCGCTCACGGCGTGTTATAGTGTATGCACTCACAGCGTGTTATAGTGTGCGCACTCACGGCGTGTTATTGTGTACGCACACACGGCGTGTTATAGTGTATGCACTCACAGCGTGTTATAGTGTACGCACTCACGGCGTGTTATTGCGTACGCACACACGGTGTGTCATTGCGTACGCACTCACGCCGTGTTATTGTGTACGCACTCATGCCGTGTGTTATTGTGTAGGCACGCACGGCGTGTTGCGTACACACACACGGTGTGTTATTGTGTAGGCACGCACGGCGTGTTATTGTGTACGCATTTGTGGCGTGTCATGTGTACGCACTCGCGGCGTGTTATTGTGTACGCACTCACGGCGTGTTGTGTACGCACACACGGTGTGTCATTGCATACGCACTCACGCCGTGTTATTGTGTACGCACTCATGCCGTGTGTTATTGTGTAGGCACGCACGGCGTGTTATTGTGTACGCACTCACGGCATGTTGTGTACGCACACACGGTGTGTTATTGTGTACGCATTTGTGGCGTGTCATGTGTACGCACTCATGCCGTGTGTTATTGTGTAGGCACGCACGGCGTGTTATTGTGTACGCACTCGCGGCGTGTTATTGTGTACGCACTCACGGCGTGTTGTGTACGCACACACGATGTGTTATTGTGTACGCATTTGTGGCGTGTCATGTGTACGCACTCACGGCGTGTTATTGTGTACGCACTCACGGTGTGTTGCGTACGCACACACGGTGTGTTATTGTTTAGGCACGCACGGCGTGTTATTGTGTACGCATTTGTGGCGTGTCATGTGTACGCACTCGCGGCGTGTTATTGTGTACGCACTCACGGCGTGTTGTGTACGCACACACGGTGTGTCATTGCGTACGCACTCACGCCGTGTTATTGTGTACGCACTCATGCCGTGTGTTATTGTGTAGGCACGCACGGCGTGTTATTGTGTACGCACTCGCGCCGTGTTATTGTGTACGCACTCACGGCGTGTTGTGTACGCACACACGGTGTGTTATTGTGTACGCATTTGTGGCGTGTCATGTCTACGCACTCATGCCGTGTGTTATTGTGTACGCACTCACGGCGTGTTATTGTGTACGCGCTCGCGGCGTGTTATTGTGTACGCACTCACGGCGTGTTGTGTACGCACTCACGGCGTGTTATTGTGTACACACTCACGGCGTGTTGCGTTCACACACACGGTGTGTTATTGTGTAGGCACGCACGGCGTGTTATTGTGTACGCGCTCACCGCGTGTTATTGTGTACGCACACACGGCGTGTTATAGTGTATGCACTCACAGCGTGTTATAGTGTACGCACTCACGGTGTGTTATTGCGTACGCACACGCGGTGTGTCATTGCGTACGCACTCACGCCGTGTTATTGTGTATGCACTCACGGTGTGTTATTGTGTAGGCACGCATGGCGTGTTATTGTGTACGCACTCACAGCGTGTTATTGTGTACGCACTCACGGCATGTTGTGTACGCACACATGGTGTGTTATTGTGTAGGCACGCACGGCATGTTATTGTGTACGCATTTGTGGCGTGTCATGTCTACGCACTCATGCCGTGTGTTATTGTGTACGCACTCACGGCGTGTTATTGTGTACGCGCTCGCGGCGTGTTATTGTGTACGCACTCACGGCGTGTTGTGTACGCACTCACGGCGTGTTATTGTGCACACACTCACGGCGTGTTGCGTTCACACACACGGTGTGTTATTGTGTAGGCATGCACGGCGTGTTATTGTGTACGCATTTGTGGAGTGTCATGTGTACGCACTCGCGGCGTGATATTGTGTACGCACTCACGGCGTGTTGCGTTCACTCACACGGTGTGTTTTTGTGTAGGCACGCACGGTGTGTTATTGTGTACGCATTTGTGGCGTGTCATGTGTACGCACTCGCGGCGTGTTATTGTGTACGCACTCGCCGTGTGTTATTGTGTACGCACTCACGGCGTGTTATTGTGTACGCGCTCGCGGCGTGTTATTGTGTACGCACTCACGGCGTGTTGTGTACGCACTCACGGCGTGTTATTGTGTACACACTCACGGCGTGTTGCGTTCACACACACGGTGTGTTATTGTGTAGGCACGCACGGCGTGTTATTGTGTACGCGCTCACCGCGTGTTATTGTGTACGCACACACGGCGTGTTATAGTGTATGCACTCACAGCGTGTTATAGTGTACGCACTCACGGTGTGTTATTGCGTACGCACACGCGGTGTGTCATTGCGTACGCACTCACGCCGTGTTATTGTGTATGCACTCACGGTGTGTTATTGTGTAGGCACGCATGGCGTGTTATTGTGTACGCACTCACAGCGTGTTATTGTGTACGCACTCACGGCATGTTGTGTACGCACACATGGTGTGTTATTGTGTAGGCACGCACGGCGTGTTATTGTGTACGCATTTGTGGCGTGTCATGTCTACGCACTCATGCCGTGTGTTATTGTGTACGCACTCACGGCGTGTTATTGTGTTCGCGCTCGCGGCGTGTTATTGTGTACGCACTCACGGCGTGTTGTGTACGCACTCACGGCGTGTTATTGTGTACACACTCACGGCGTGTTGCGTTCACACACACGGTGTGTTATTGTGTAGGCACGCACGGCGTGTTATTGTGTACGCGCTCACCGCGTGTTATTGTGTACGCACACATGGCGTGTTATAGTGTATGCACTCACAGCGTGTTATAGTGTACGCACTCACGGTGTGTTGTTGCGTACGCACACGCGGTGTGTCATTGCGTACGCACTCACGCCGTGTTATTGTGTATGCACTCACGGTGTGTTATTGTGTAGGCACGCATGGCGTGTTATTGTGTACGCACTCACAGCGTGTTATTGTGTACGCACTCACGGCATGTTGTGTACGCACACATGGTGTGTTATTGTGTAGGCACGCACGGCGTGTTATTGTGTACGCATTTGTGGCGTGTCATGTCTACGCACTCATGCCGTGTGTTATTGTGTACGCACTCACGGCGTGTTATTGTGTACGCGCTCGCGGCGTGTTATTGTGTACGCACTCACGGCGTGTTGTGTACGCACTCACGGCGTGTTATTGTGTACACACTCACGGCGTGTTGCGTTCACACACACGGTGTGTTATTGTGTAGGCATGCACGGCGTGTTATTGTGTACGCATTTGTGGCGTGTCATGTGTACGCACTCGCGGCGTGATATTGTGTACGCACTCACGGCGTGTTGCGTTCACTCACACGGTGTGTTTTTGTGTAGGCACGCACGGTGTGTTATTGTGTACGCATTTGTGGCGTGTCATGTGTACGCACTCGCGGCGTGTTATTGTGTACGCACTCGCGGCGTGTTATTGTGTATGCACTCACAGCGTGTTGTAGTGTACGCACTCACGGCGTGTTATTGCGTACGCACACACGGTGTGTCATTGCGTACGCACTCACGCCGTGTTATTGTGTACGCACTCATGCCGTGTGTTATTGTGTACGCACTCATGCCGTGTGTTATTGTGTAGGCACGCACGGCGTGTTATTGTGTACGCACTCGCGGCGTGTTATTGTGTACGCACTCACGGTGTGTTATTGTGTACGCATGTGTGGCGTGTCACGTGTACGTACTCATGCCGTGTGTTATTGTGTAGGCACGCACGGCGTGTTATTGTGTACGCACTCGCGGCGTGTTATTGCGTACGCACTCACGGCGTGTAGTGTACGCACACACGGTGTGTTATTGTGTACGCATTTGTGGCGTGTCATGTGTACGCACTCACGGCGTGTTATTGTGTACGCACTCACGGTGTGTTGCGTACGCACACACGATGTGTTATTGTGTAGGCACGCACGGCGTGTTATTGTGTACGCATTTGTGGCGTGTTATTGTGTACGCACTCACGGCGTGTTGCGTACGCACACACGGTGTGTTATTGTGTAGGCACGCACGGCGTGTTATTGTGTACGCATTTGTGGCGTGTCATGTGTACGCACTCGCGGCGTGATATTGTGTACGCACTCACGGCGTGTTGCGTACGCACACATGGTGTGTTATTGTGTACGCACGCACGGCGTGGTATAGTGTACGCATTTGTGGTATGTTATTGCATACGCACACACGGCATGTTATTGTGTCCGTCAAGGACACGGAGCTGGTCTGCATCCGTCATACATGAAGAAGCCAGGCGGGCGTCAGAAAAGAAGACCTCCCTGACACATGACACACTTGCTGGTGGTGAAAAAGAAGTTTAATTGTTCACTAAACACAGCACTCACTAGTATTTACATTTAATTTCTCCATGATGAGCTGCTGCTGTTTGCTGTTAAATTTATGGCTGCAGAAAGCAAGACCACATCATTATCTTGCATGCAGGCAGGTGATAGGAATGAAAAACAAGTGGCCCTTGAAGAAGGTTCTCTCTCTCTCACACACACACACACACACACACACACACACACACACACACACACACACACACACACACACAGCGGTAGTTATTTTTTTTTCATTCCATGGAGATATTGAATCAGAGCACAATTCATTACCTGAAGGTTTACTCACAACCTTTACCTGAGCATTTACTGTACGTCGCTAATTCCCTCACACCTGTGAAGGTCACCTGTGAAGGTCACAGCATGATTTAAACAAACACGTCCAACAGCCAAGGTCTATAAATATTTGGGAATGGTCACTGTGAAGGGTGCACTCTCCTTCAGGGGATGGGG